>NC_041395.2:243907796-244207796 GCF_900747795.2 Erpetoichthys calabaricus | reverse complement strand
GTTTGCAGGCCCCACTAGAAAACATTGAGAAGTATACAATATATAATGTTGAACTTAAACCACCAGACACCCTTTGTATGTTTTATTACCAAATTGAAAGAATCATCTGTAATTTGGCATTCTTTAGTGATGTTGTTGATCAAAAATGCATATTGTGCAGCACTGCACTTCAACCTTTTTAGAACCATCTAAAATTTCACTACATGTGAATGAAAGCTGAGCAAGCAGCACCTAGTCCTAGCAATGTTACACAGATAACCATTTCCTGTTTACACTATAACAACATGTCTGTATCCAGCAGGCTATTGAAAGCAAAATCAGATAACAGTAGGCTTCATTTTTATTTATCACATAACATGGCTCCAATTAAAACTGTGTGCAACAAAGGATTTAAAAACTGATCCTGTACCAAAGGTTAAGAAATATGTCATTCCCTCCTGCAATTATTTTTCTCAGGTTGGGTTGCCTTTGCTTTATCTCAGACTAGCAAAATACCCGCGCTTCGCAGTGGCAAAGTACTGCCTTAAAATTTTTATTAAGAAGAAAAGTAAACCTTTTTAAACTGAGGGAAAATATACCAATAATTATTTGTTTAGGATCTTTTTGTATACCACATTGTCAGTTCAGCCCTCTGGTTGTAATATGACCAAGCTGTGTGCTGAGCTTACTCTTGAGCGTGCAATGTATAGTTGGCCATGTGAAAAGCAATCTTGCCTCAAATCAATGCCAACCTTTTGTAGGGTCTGTCCCTGAGACTTATTGTCATTGCGAAGCAGAGCCTTACTGGAAATTGGAGGCGTTTGAATTGAAATGGGTTTCATCAATAACTTTGCATCCAGCTTTTGAGAGTTTAAACATTCATAAACATCAAAGTGTCCACTACTCAAATCGTCACCTGTGAATCTAAGATGTTTAAGAGGCATTGGCGGTTGTCCAAAAGTGTAAAATATTTGCATTTCGGTACACTTGAAAGCCACAACCGAACAATTCAGCGGCAGCCATCAACTCACATGCAGAACCATAGGTGAAGGGCTTAAGCATTTCACTCTTATAGTGCTCCTGTGTAGTATAATTATCTCCTGTACACAGTCCACACCTTGAACCTTTTCCCAGTCATTCAATACATAAGACACAATCTTCCTCCGGATATCAAGAGTGAGCCTGATATGGCCGTGCAATATGTAACACAGAGAATTGAAAAGGCAGGCGCCATCTCCGGGCATGGAAACCACTTGGTAAGTGACAGTTGTTTGATCGATGGTGATCACCTTGATAGACATGTTAATGGGGGTACGGTTGGAACGATAAAGGAAATGCGTACCTGAACAATGTAAACGTCTAAAATACCTACACAATAACTATAATCGTAATAAACGAACAATAAAACAGCGGAGAAGCCGTGGATTAAATGAAAAGGCTGCAGTTATTAACAGTGAGACGTGAATACCGTGGCGAAGCAAGGAAGGGAATGAAAAGACCGGAGCAACGGACGGCCTATTAGCGCTGTGAAAGGCGCTATATAGCGCCCGACCCGGCACAGACTGACGCAGAGGCATGTATTTAAATAAACAGAGTTTTATTTTTCTTCAGCCGTGGAGCACGCCTTCCCCGTGTCCCACAGGCCCAACACAGTCCCAAAACACTCACAATAATCACAACAATCCTTCTGGCACCACCACTCCTCCTCAGGCTTAGTCCTCCTCCTCCAGACTCTGGCTCTCGAGTGGTGGTGGCTGGCCCTTTTTATAACCCACCCAGAAGTGTTCCAGGTGCTTGACCACCTGGTCCTAATTGCACTTCCGGGTGGGGCTGTAGAATCGTCCAGCTGGGCTGTTGGAAGGAGACAGCCCCCCCAGAGGCCTCCCCGGGCCCCAACCAAGCTGTGGAGGACTCCATCTCCCATGGAGCCCTGCGGGAGGTTGGGGAATCAGCGTCGGCCATGGAGGCTGCCACCAAGCACCCCGGGGGAGGTATTGAGCTGTCCATGGCTGCTCCCCCGGAACATACACAGCAGGGGCGTCCCGGCCAGGCATGGGACCCGGCCGTTCATCACAGCGCACCATATTTGTGCTTCCTTTTCATCGTCCCGGACGAAATAAAGTTGCAAAAATTTGTGTTTCTCAGTCGGCATAGTAAAAGACTGCCAATCAAGTGATACACTTGTCCCTGGACTTTAAATGAAGGCATAAAATTTCCCTTAACGATTTGGTTAGCACCAAATGACGTTATTTGAAATGCGCTGTTGTACTTTCGACTGTTGTTCAAGAAATGCTCACTTTGAGGATGTTCGCCATTTAACAGGCCCTCAAAAAGGTCAGGAAGCTTATGTAAAGGAGTGAGAGAGACTTTACCACCATTACAGCACAAACCAGGAGACTCACATTTCCACCTGTGAGCTTGACAATACTCACAGTCAACATCCATGGATCCAATGTATACTGTTTTGTTGTTTTTGTATGAGCTGCTTTTCATTATTGGGATCGTACCTAGAAACAGAAGCTTGATTAACTTGTGGATTGGCCTGCGAGTATTTAGCGACAGCGTCTCTATGAACTTGTGGATTTGCCTGCGAGTATTTAGTGACAGCATATCTATGAACTTGTGGATTTTTCTGCGAGTATTTTGCAGCAGCATCACAAAGTTGTTTCCGTCTAGCTGCATCAGAAAATGTACAACAATGTCTGACACGCCTCCTTTTTACTGTTTTCTCACAGCTTCCGAAATAAGTACGTACATCGGTTTCTGGTTAGTGCAGGGAAGCCGCCTACCAAATTTCGTGAAGATGGGGCCATAAATATGAAAGTTTAACATGGCGTACGTTGTCGACCGTTATGACTGTTACGCATTGAATTTCGAAATGAAACCTGCTTAACTTTTGTAAGTAAGCTGTAAGGAATGAGCCTGCCAAATTTCAGCCTTCTACCTACACGGGAAGTTGGAGAATTAGTGATGAGTGAGTAAGTGAGGGCTTTGCCTTTTATTAGTATAGATGTTAGACAGAAACTAAAATAGCTCCTTGCTAAATAGAGATTTTACTGTACTGGAGCGATACAGAATTCAGTATTCTTTTTAATTTACTTCTTTTTTAGTCATTCTGCTGTATGTTCAGATCACAGTCTATCTATCTATCTATCTATCTATCTATCTATCTATCTATCTATCTATCTATCTATCTATCTATCTATCTATCTATCTATCTAAAAAGTTCTGTAAAAAGCCAAATTTCCCCCTGGGAACAAATAAAGTTCAAAATATTTATTTCACAAACTACACAAAGTACTGAATGTATTTCATTCTTCTGTTATGAATCAACATAAGCTATTACAAATATTGTGTAATATTAAGAACAATAATCATCAATTATTAATTTTATTCATAATCGTGCTCCCCTAGTAGAAAATAAAATAATTAAATTATAATGTGTTTTAGGGCAGTGGAGGATGGAATAAGTTATTTAATTTTTTCAGAAATTCTTTTTCTGTAAAACATTGCTGTATTGGAAAGCATGACAAGTAAAGAACAAGACAAAATTAAATAACAGTGAATAAGAAGGTCTAAATAAAAAAGGAAGGTACAGATTTAAAAATTAAAGAAATTGAATTTTTATGTTTATGTTAAAGGTCAAGTAGGGAGTTACCTTCTACATTACTTTTCTCCCTTCTTCATGTCTCCTTGAGCTTATATTCTTTTTTAACTCATCATCCAGGTCATCAATCCATTTTTTATGTTAAATTCTTGATTTGACAAACATCATCCACTTGTAAAGCTTCATACAGTGTCAAAATCCTCTCCCACCAGTAACTCCGGATCTAACTTTGTGTTTTGTTTTGCCAGTGTTGGTCAATGTAAGCTTGATGACAATTTGGTAGGTTGAAATACTGGTGTCTCTACTTTCAGATTACAGTTTCAGTAAGCCCAGCGTAATGATGACACCCCTGTTTTTTTTAATTAAGGGGTTCAGGTGTTTGAATTTCCTATATTCTTAATAGTCCTCTGTTAAATATGCAATGGCAGGTGCTACGCTCTGTTTTTAATGCATGCATATCAAAATAATATTTAGTTTTATCCATTTTCACTGTTGCTCCCATTTCCCAAAATTCACTCTCTAAAGTTATTAAATCTTTGCTGTAAATCTCTGTTTTGAGAGGCAGTTACTAATTTTGTATACTAGGGACTGCATGATACTGCACCCTGCATGAACAGGGTGTCCTCCAGAATGATGACCTTTAGTTTATAGTGCTACTGCAGGTTAAATTAGTGCTTAAACCCCACGTCTCCAACCTAAGCTGGGTGTAAACTATAAATGAAGTAGCCAGCTACAGCCTATGATTTCCTTATGGTTCATATTCCTCATATTGTTGAGAATCCAGAGGATGATAAATCTGTTACCTTATTATCTGATAAGTGTTTACTCTTTTGATGCAGCTATCAGGTAGCTTGAAGCAAACATATAATTGGTACAAGGCAAATGAAACATACTATGAGACAAAATAGAAATAATATACATCTACAGTTTATTTTTTAGGAATTTAGTATAATCTAAATTTGTATTTATTCATAATCAAAATTATGAAAACATTTTTGAGTAAAAACAGTATTAGTTTTATGTACTGCACTATTTTATAATTCTACAAAATAAGGAACAAACAAATAAATTACTTAAAAAAACAATGGTTATGAAATCCTATTAAGGAGAGAGTTCTGCTTTTAATCTTTAAAGATCAGTAATTTAAACCTTAGTAGCCTTTATTTCTAATTAAATTTCCCACTGCATATTTATTTAACTCAAAGCAATTTATTTATAGCTTTGTTAACATTTGCACTTCATGTAGCCACTCCTGTCTCACTTGTCTTAAAGCACATCTGTCAAGTTGTATACAGTTTAATTTACATATATGTCTTTAACATTAACTATTCTAACACATCCAGATTTCAATAAATGCAGTCTATAATTGCAAAGTAAATGATCTTAAAGGAAAATTGAGCAAGATGTGTCTTTACTGTTAGGAGCACGTTGTTAATATTACAGCTGGGGTTGAATTTGCTTTCAGAAAACTAAAGAAAAAGGCTCTTAATTTTCAAAACTTGTGAATATATTTTTCACATACTAAAGCACACAGAACAGAAGGATCAGACTGGGAGAACACAAATTATTGTACAAAGGAGCATTTAAACTTACATTAAACCTTAGCAGTCCCCCTGTACCCAAACTACAGAAGTGAGTGACATGCCAAGTACCATTGAGGCACTCTTTCACATCCCTCACTGTGTGTCTGTTCATGAATCCCAGTTCCAGTTCTTTAGTCTCAATCTTGTTCTAACATGAAATGGCTTTAAACTCCTTCTTGGGGTTCCATGAGGCTGAAACCCAAAGAATCACTTCAGGTGTTAAGGTGGAACACTTTAGTTAAAGGAAAATCCAGTTAAAAACTCTCTGTTTTGGTTCCTGACTGCTAGGTAGCCCTTGAAGACAGTTCCTTCATTAAAGTGCTGACTGTTTGCCAGTCCTATGTACTTCATTATAAAAGGGTTAACATTGTTTTAGATTTTCCTGCTAGGAATATTGTGCCGAGACAAATCAGCCAGCACTTATAGTAGCCTTTTGCCATCTCCCCACAGCTTTTATTTCCCTCTCAGAATAGACTGCCTAGCAATCCTAGCATTAAACTGGGCTTCTTTCTCTAGCTTCCTGGAATTATCTCCTCACATTTCACTCATGACTTCTTTCTCTCTCTATGTTTAAGAAATACAATACATGATGGAGACTAACATCCCTGTGTGGCTCTCGACATCCCTTAATGATATATACTAAACCTCTCCTTTTGCAAGGGAGAGGTTTATTGTTTAGAGGTTTGCCATGGCATTGTCCTTTGCTTTATGTTGTGATGGTATACTGTTTGCAGCCTCTTAAGAAACAGCTTAATTATTTCAGGCATTGCATTTGAACATGAAAAATTATAAGGGGCTTGGTTAAACAGATTTCAAGAAAAAAAAACAGTAAAAGCTGATGAATAACACAATGACATTGTCCCACATTGTTTGCATTTTTGTGCAATAGATATATTTTATGAAATATTAGTGAAGAGCATTCTTATGTTTAGTACATTGCTCAGTATTCTGAGCTATGTAATAATAGAAAAAGAGATTTATAATATTCTCAGATGTTACTATGCTAAAAATAAACACCCATTAATTTTAGTTTTGCCAATTCATGATGCATAAAGTTAGTACTACATTTTGAAAGGAAACTTGCTTTTTTATAAATTACGTAATGGATCAATCCAATTTGTAATTGGCTTGAACAGACCTGCTAGGATAACAGGTACATTTTGAAGTTTTATCAAAAAAATTAAAAACCATACTTATTTACTTTTATGGCTAGTGTAGTATAGCTTTAGTTATTTTCACAACTTTACAGTCTAGATTTTGAATCTCAGTTTATTTACTGTGTGGATACAGTTTGAATGTGTACCAGGTGTGTCTGTGTGTTTTTTCTTTCTATTCTTCTTTTTTCACCCACATCTCAAAGATATATGTTAGGCTAATTGAAAACTAAATTTGGCCTATGTAAGTGTGGATTAATATGTGAGCAAGCTCTTCTGTATACTGACAACCCATCCAGGTTTTGCTCCTATCTTGGAATTGACATTGCCAAGGTAGACTTGAAAACCCATGATCATGAACTTTCTTAAGAATTTTGATGATAGCAAATTTTAACATTAAAATATAAATCACTTTTCTATAATAAAAGCTATCTAGTTTTACAAGTTCACAGCTCTAGTAATATTTTTCAGGTGAACTGAACCAGCAGTCCTATTAGTAATGGTATACTAACAGTACAGCCATTAGGCCAAACAGCAAAGGCAAGTTTTTATTTACTTACAAAAAAATAGGTAATTAAAGTTCTATAATTACTAAATTATTAATTAGTAAGTGAGAGTGAATCTGGGTATAAATACAGTATCAATAAAAAAGTATTTACCCCCTTGGACTTAAGCACATTTTATTGTTATACAAAATTACATTACATTGGATTTAATGTGGCTTTTTTGTCACTGATCAACAGAAAAAGACATAAATGCCAAATGGAAAACAGAGATCTAAATAAATTAATGTTTTAAACCACAAAATAATTGATTGCAAGTATTCACCCCCTTTAATGTGACACATCTAATACATCATTGGTGTAGCTATTCTTTCAGACATTACATAATTACTTAAATAGAGATCATCTGTCTGTAGTCAACTCATTGTAGTCTAAGTGTACCTTATCTGGAGGGTCTATCTTGTAGTGAGTCAGTGTCATGGCCAAACCTACAGTACACAATGAAAACAACAGAACACTCTTAGAAGTATCCAAGTCAATGAATATCCTTTGGAGTCCTGTTACAGCTGAAGTCAGAGGTTTACATACACTTAAGGTGAATTCTTTAAAACTCACTTTATAACCCATCCACAGAATTTATACTAACAAACTATAAATTTGACATATCTTTTAAAATATCTACATCGTGCAGGGCAAAGGTATTTTTTTCCAACAATGTTCACAGACAAGAGTGTTTCACTTTTTATTGACTATATCACAATTCCAGTTCCAATTATATTTGTTGCCATAGTATAAGTTTATATATCATTATTTCATTTACCAAGATTGTCCTTCTACAGTGTATAATTATTTCCTTCACTAAGATTATCTCTTTTTTATTCTGCATAGTTATTCAAAAATTAAAGCTCTCAACATCAACACTGAAATAGTTGATCTCATTTTATACAATGTAATTGTGTGCTACAAATGAAGTAGCTTAGTTGTTAATTGTTGAACCATTCGTTGGACAGTTTCATTATACTGTATGGTCATGTTGATAACTTCTTGATGCAAAGGAAAGTTGAAATGAGCAATATAGGCAAGAAAACTTTAAATCAACAGCAGGATGCCTGGAATCCATTTATATGTTTTTAATTTTCTATTATGAGATTTTAAGAGCAGGATGTGTCCATGAATGATTAAGCACTGCTGTTTGTTCTACTTACAGACATAATGAGATTTAATAGCAGAGCATGTGTCTTTCCTTTAGCTGGTGATCAGTTTATTTTGCCAGTTAATGTGCAGAATTCAATATCTTATTATAGGTATCATTTAGCAAGGTGAAAATATGTAATGATTTTTGCCACACAACAGCATTAATTCAGAACAAGTACAACATTTTAATGTCTCATCTTACTTTGATAAGATTCCTAACTATGTAAGCTATTTCTGTGAGTAGCTGTAATGATCACTTATCATTACTATTACATTATGGTTTATTCTTTTTCTTTGTTTAAAGGTCTGGTTGGTCTAATGAAAAATCCAAGTAAACTATATGATAGATAAGAAGGCTTTTATTTTGTTTTAGCACATTTTATGTGAACAGCATAGTCAAAGTTAAACAGAAACTACTTTTGACCATATAGAATGGATATTCAGATTCTTACTCAGCTGAACTAATACAGTAGGTACAATCCAATACTTACAAACCATATGTGCTTATTTAATTCAAAATGCTAATGTTCTATACAGTAGTAAACAGTCATTCTTCTTTAAGTATTTTAATATTTAGAAAGTACAGAGTATAACAGATTTCCAATATTGGCAAGGGGCTGCCTGGGGTAGATGGAGTAACAAAAGGTAAAAGTCCAGAGTGTGAGTGTTAATAGATGGATGCCACAGAGGGGAATAAATACACAGTATATTTGGGAAAAGAAAACAAAGTGTTTAAGAAACCCAGCAGGTGGATATATTCGAGTCCCTTGTGGTACTGGTGGAACTCTGCTGTCCAATGTTTTTAGGAAGCACCAGGGTAAAATCAGACCTGCATAACCAGAATTACTGGAGGGTTCACTGACACAAGAATTAAACTGCAAATAAGATGTAAAGGCTGCTCTTTGCCAGTGCTATATTCACCAGGGTCTTAGAGGTGAGAGAGCAAAAATTCAGCTTGAAAGGAAAAGGGGTGGGCAGAGAGATAAGGGAAATGTAAACTATTAAGGAACGGTTCTTTTCAGGATAAGCTACCCAAATAAATGAAAAGGTAAAAAAAAAAAAAAAAAATTTGTCACAATCAACGGGACAGTTGGATTTGTTTTAATATTTGTACATTTCTACATATATTCCTACCCTTTTATTTTGTTTAATAACTCACTTTCACTTTCTGACATTTTTCCATTTTTTCTTTTATTCTGGGCCTGGGAAATCCAGCAGGAGGCACTATGTTACACAAGTGTAGCAAATTCAATTTTTCTCTCATTCCATGGCTAAAGTAGTAATGTGAACATACTCAAGAGTGTGCTTTTTTATAGATTGGTGCTGTTGGAATTTTTGCTTTATAGCTAACATGGAAATGTTCAGATGATTGGCAGATATGCTCTAATTTAACATGAATTCCTTGGCAAATTTTAGATCCTTTTATTTCTCACAAAATGAAGGGTGATTAAGTCAGCCATACTGCTGCAGTTATGTTGCATTAAGTCTAGCATCTAGCTCTTCAGCCGCCATTTAACTTTAACCTTTAGCTCTGCTTTCTTTTTTTAGCACTTTAGAGATCAGTGCAGGCTCAACTTGCATGCTAACATATATCACAGTTTTATCAATTGTGCCTGTTTGAAATTACATTTGTTCATCTTTTATGGAAGAAATAATTAGGACAGTATTATTCCTTAAGACTGGCTATCTCCTTCTTTTTACATTTTAGAGATTCTCAAAAATGTCCGTTAAAGATGTCCCAACCTAATAAATGTTATAGTTGGATTCTCTGCATGTTATTTGTAATGCATATCATAATTTTTGCTTGATTGTTGGTTTGTTGAGATAGTCACATAATTAATTTTCTTACATTAGTGTGATGTTTTGAATTACTTCTGTACTAATTATCTCATCAGTCAATAGTTCATTTAAAGATATTGAAAGCTGTTGAAAAATGCCATATTGCCATTTTTAATATTCCTTTAACATTGAATGTTTTGAAATGTCTTGATATGGCAGCACTAGCAGGATAGAGGGAAAACTGTATGGAGTAAGGGCAGCAGAACAGGTGGATATTCACTACTGTTTGCTATTTTGTGAATATGATATGCTCATTTTTATTCTTTTATGGTGAGCTGAATGACTTGTCTGTAGAATACTATCTTTTGTTTTTAGCTTTCATTTTTGTACCTGAATAAGTCTTGACATTATTTCCTTTCATAAGATCAAACATAAAAATACTTAAAATGGATACAGTGCTAGAGGAATTAATGCCACATTATGAATATGATATCTCAAATCTACATTAATCAATTCCCAAATAAGTGGATTTAAACCTCCATAAGTCATTCAGTTCTATCTTATTCCAAAAATTGAAAAATTACTAGATATTATCTCTTTGAAGAATATGGACATACACAGTATATTAGATTTTAATTGTGAAATGAAACATCCATAACACTTTCACTCTATTGGCTCTTGCATGTTACAATGGCTGCTAATACTCAGTTGGTTTGGTATGACAGAGCATGATTGTGTGCTTTGTGATGGATTTGTGTCCTGCCCAGGGTTTGCTCCTGCATTGTTTTTGATATCACTGACAAAGGCTCTAAATCCTCATGGCTGTATACAAAGCACATAAAAATCAATGGATGGAGCTTAAGTT
Organism: Erpetoichthys calabaricus; assembly: GCF_900747795.2. Lineage (NCBI taxonomy): Eukaryota > Metazoa > Chordata > Cladistia > Polypteriformes > Polypteridae > Erpetoichthys > Erpetoichthys calabaricus. The sequence continues at coordinate 244,197,132 of NC_041395.2, read as the reverse complement.
GCGTCTTTGCTGATCTTGCCTTGTGCAGCAATGCTATTATTTTACACTATTTTAACTTCTGCACTAAAATGACACTGTATTCACTCCATGCCATATAAGCTACCCAAATAAATAAAAAGGTAAAAACGGCAGTTAGTCACAATCAGTGGGGCAGGTTGGATTTGTGTTTGGCATTTATACTTTTCTGTATATATTCCTGTCCTTTCTTATTTTGTTCAATGATCCACTATTTCTGACATATTTTCATTTTTTAATTAAAATATCAGAACTATAACTGTACCAACATCTGAAGCAAGGCAACTGAACCAGGTGTATTTTGTCATCAGTCTGGATTATTATTAACCTAACATATTTGCTCAGTAATGGCATGTGATTTCAGCCCAAAAACATGAAAATGGTGCTGCCCGAGAGGAAAGTATAAAACTAGCAGTCCTTTTGGTACAAGTGAATTTGTCATTTTTACCACACAAAGTGTGCTCCTCTATCTCATTCTGTCTTAGTGCCACTGTGTTTCTCTCGTCTCCACCCTCCCTTAAAGTTTCATACTGTATAAAGATCAGGAGATGAAGAGACACAGTCATGATCAAGAAACAAAGAAGTGCATTACTGGGTGTACCTATGAGCTTTTTACCAATCTGTAATGCAAAATTCTAAATCAGAGTTAAAAAGGAGTGACAGGTTCTTTGCCTTGAAACACTTAGGCAATATCTAACACTGCAAAATACTTTTAGAAAAATCCATGATCTTGGACAGTGAGAAGATCACATTGACGGCTTCTAAACTGTTACACCATGTGATTTCTGGATCATGCACCATAGCAACTGCTCATGGAGAAATGGTGCTACAAAATGGCAGTGTCCTTTCAAAGACAAAATGTTGCTATAGAGAATTCAAAATATAATATTGAATAAATATAAAAAAGGAATAACAATATTAATAAAGAAAATTGTTAAATATTTTGATTCATGTTAGATTCATATCTCAAATAAAAATATTTTTAGCAAATAGAAAAACTGATATATTAAGAAAACAATTTACAAAGAGTCACTGGATGATTTTTGCAATATATGTTTCATATCTTCTGTAATATATCCGTGTTCATTCTTAAAAGTATAATTACTGTTATTACCTAAAGAAGACAAAATAACAGGATATATACCATGTGGTTAACATTTGTGGTTAACGTCCTGACTCGGCAGGAAAACAGATAATTAATATTGTGAGTAAACCAGGAGAAGTGGACAAAAGACAAAAAACAAGAGAAAATAAAAATAAAGCGAAGCAAACAAAATCCAGACGAAAAGCAAAAATCAAGGTCAAAAAGCAGGCAATAAGAGAAGAGTAAATAAACTCCTTAACTTCATTTTGACTTATTGTGTATCAACAGATCGGATAAGGCTCATAGTGAAGGCTGAGCTTTTATGCCAGTTGCTAGAAATGCAGGTCCTGACCCTGACAAAAAGTACAAATATAGGTTCTCTTAAAAAACAAAAAACACAAAAAAACACTGCAATATATCAATATTATGCCTAAATCATGACAAGTGTGGGTGTGTACACTAAATATGTTCTCAGATAGGCTAGCATTGGATGCAGGGTTGGCCATGATCTTTCCTATAATAGGGATTAAAAAAAACCTTCATTGCCGTGTTTTATAAAGACAAGTTTATAAAGCTTAAAATTATGTTTATTATGTCTTTAATTTTATTTTCTTGTTATTGTTTTTAAATGTATACTTGTTACTTATGATAAAAGTACTGCTTTATTTTTGGATTACATGTATACAAATATGTGTCTTGGCTCAAGAGCTTTTCTTAACTTCTGTCATTTTAAAGAAACGTGGAATAAGACAATTGCACATTACATTAGAAAAACCCACTTTTTATTTTTATGATTTTGAAACCTTTCTAAAGAGCCGCTGTTTACAATAAATGTCCTGTTTTCAGTAATCCTCCATAATTAACTCATTTACACATTTTAGCTTTATTCACTATTTACTTTATTAATGTTACAAGGTATCCAAGCTATAATACTGTGTCCATATCATCTATATACAATATTAACAAGGACTGCTTTGACTTCAGACAGAGATATCCAAAAATATAACATTATTCACAAACTCAGAAATTTTAATTATTTATTTTAATTATCTTAATTCATTGTTCTACTGTACTGTCACATTCTTGTTATATCTTTGGCTCAAATTTAACCTTTAATTCCCACATATTTAGACTGAAACCTGATTTCTTCACTGCATTTTGAAAAAGTGTGAATGGAGTAGTTGGTTCCTTCCTTACTCTAGATGCCTTTCTAGCACACCATAACCCTAAATCAATTATTATGTGGTTTCACGTGTAGATATTTTATATTAAATGTACAAAAATGTCCAGTGCATTGGATTAGTCAGCAAAGTTTAAGAGTAAGTTAAGGTTAATTTTGCATTAGTGATTGTGCTAATGCACCTCTACTTTAAGGTTCTGCCTGCACCAATAATTTAATTGCTTATATAATTGGCAATATGGTTTGAACATATAAAAGTAAACATATAGCATGAAAGATATCAATAATAAAACAACAAATGATGCAATTTAAAAAAAACTCTGGTTCAAACTGGATAAAAAGCAGGGGTTTAAATTTTATTTTTAGCAAAGATTCAAGAAGACAGCATTTTTCATATGGATAATCCATCCATCCATCCATTTCCCAACCCGCTAAATCCGAACACAGGGTCACAGGGGTCTGCTGGAGCCAATCCCAGCCAACACAGGGCACCAGGCAGGAACCAATCCTGGGCAGGGTGCCAACCCACCGCAGGACATGCACAAACACACCCACACACCAAGTACACACTAGGGCCAATTTAGAATCGCCAATCCACATAACCTGCATGTCTTTGGATTGTGGGAGGAAACCGGAGTGCCCGGAGGAAACCCATGCAGACACGGGGAGAACATGCAAACTCCACGCAGGGAAGGACCCGGGAAGCGAACACAATTGTAAAATATACTGATTCAGAAAGTATTTAGACCCCTTTACTTTTTCACATTTTGCTGTGCTATCCTTGAGCCTGTCTAAAATATTATTTAAATTTATTTTTCCCCGCATCAAGCAACACTTAATATACCAGAATGACAAAGTGAAAACAAGAACTGAAATATCACATTGACACAAGTATTCAGAAACTTTGAAAGTTTCACAGTTGAAATTTGGCTCAGGTACATCCCATCCTTTTGCTTATCATTGAGATACTTCTACACCTTGTTTACAGCCCACTTGTGTTCGGTTAAATCGATTGGACATGATTAGTAAAGGCACACACTTGTCTGTATAAGGTTCCACAGATGACAGAATGTATCAGAACAAAAACCAAGCCATGAGGTTAAAGGAACTGCCTACAGAATGAATAGGAAGAAGATTGTGTTGAGGCACAGGTCTGGAGAAGGCTACAGAAAAAAAATTTGCAGCATTGAAGATTCCAAAGAGCATTGTTGAATTTCATAATCCTTACATCCTCCTCAGTAAAAGACACATGAAAGCCCACTTGGAATTTGCAAAATGACCCTCAGTCTGTGAGAAACAAGATTCTCTTGTCTGATGAAACCAAGATTAGTAGCATATCTAGAGGAAACCATGCATCACGCATGACCTGTGCAATACTATTCCATTAGTAAAGCATGGTGGTGGCAGCATCATGTTATGGGGTTATTTTTAGGGACAGGAAGACAAGGCAGCTGAGGGAAAGATTAATGGAGCAAAGTTAAGAGAGATCCTTAATGAAAAATTGCTCCAGGGTGCTCTGGATCTCAGATTGGGCCAAAGTTTCACCTTCAACACGACAATGACCCTAAGCACAAAGAAAAGACAACACAGGAGTTGTTTAGAGACAACTCTGGGAATGTCCTTGTGTGGTCCAGCTAGAGCCCGGACTTGAATCAAACTGAACATCTCCAGAGAGACCTGAACAAAATTGTCCTCCAATGGTCTCCATCCAACCTGACAGAGCTTGAGAATCTGCAGAGATGAATGGCAAAAAAAATCTCCAAATCCAGGTGTGCGAAGCTTGTTTGCCTCATACCCAAGAATACTCCAGTCTGCCATTAGGGTTTCAACAAAATACTGAGTTCTATATTTTTAATAAATCTGCAGAAATTTTGTAAATTCATAATTGTTTTTTCTTTCTGGGGTATTGCGTTTTGCTTGATGTGAGGAAAAACTGAATTTAAACGTTCTTAGTACAAGGCTATAACATAACACAATGTGAAAAAAGTGAAAGGGCTGCATTTAAAAGACAGAAACAATTTACAAGTGAAAAAATGCTTTAAGTATAATTTATTTGTGAACACCTCCCATCTGCAGAAAGAGCATTCATTCAGTGTAAAAGGAATCATTTCTGGGTCATTAGGCGGTGGCATTTACCAGTGGCAGTTTGACAAGCATAGTTTTCTCTTAGGCCTGCCATTTATACACCGATAGAAAACATCTTGGGCCAGATGTTTTTTTTCTTGGCAAGACAGTAGATTCTTCATTTCTGAATGGCAGTAGTTAATTACGCCAGCAGTGTGAGCTATAACACTGCCATTTTAGACATGCTCAAGGATAGCACATGAACTTTGTAGAGTCTAATTAGATTGATGAGAGTCACAAAATCAAATGTCAACACAAGCAGTTATGTTTCACCAAGTACTAATCTAAATGCAATGTGTTTATTCTACTCTGGTAACATCATCTTAGTCTGCTGCCTTTAATAGGTTAAAATATTTTGCATATTATATACAGTTGAGTTACTCACACTTATTTTAGTCTATATTGTTATATAAATGCATATCTTTTAGTAATATGAGAACATAATGGGAATTGACTTTAGTACCTCAAATCATAAGCTATTAGTTTAAAATACATATTTGTATGTAATAACCTTTCAGCATTTTTCCCTAATTTTAAGTCTAGTGAAAAGGAAAATATGTAAATGAGTAAATGCAAAATGACAGATCAGAGAGGTGGATGCAATACTTTGCTTTCACTGTAAGTTGTGTTAACTTACATTCTTATTTAAATATCAATTATACTATACAGCAGTAATTGACTAGATACAAAAATATACATACTGTATATACATTTGTAGAAAAGTAACATTTAATGAAATTGCATGTATTTTTAATTAATGTTCTTTTTTCTTTTTGTATTTCAAAGCAGAACTGAATCTATTGTAAGACAGAGGAAAAAGTTACAAATTTGTTTAGATCAAAATGCTGTGACAGCTGAGATATTATTACATTTTTTGCCAGTACCAGCATAGACCTCCAGAAATTGTAGGGGATGAGAGAGTGTCTTTAAATGTATTGCCATAAACACAGGTCCTTTATACATCTGTTTAACCAGCTTCAGGGTGAAACTGAACCCTGACTGATTTCACCAGACTGATAAGCGACTTTTTTCCTCTGCCATTTGATACACCAAAATAATCAAATAATACTGTATCTCACTATATTTAACAATTTCAGATAGATTAGAATGGCCTGCCTGTCTACCCAAAATGGTGCTAAATTTGTCTCACATCGAAATTTCATCACTTTAGACTTAAAACTACAATTTCATCAATTAATGAAATAGTTGTGAAATGCTTTTATAACTACTATATATATTTATATATTTTACTGTGTATATTTTTATATATATACATATATATATATTCACGGCATTCGTAGTCTGTGTCACAATCTGATTGTATGGGTGGTTACCTACCAGGTAACGCTTGTGGTTGGCCAGCAATCTGCTAACATCCGCTACGGTGCCCTCAGTTTGTGAGGAGCAGATCATAGAATGGTTGAAATAGTTTACTGTCAAATAAATGCAAAGAGTACACGACACGTGTTTCGCCCTCATTCTGGGCTCATCAGGTGTACACACTCCACTGCACTCCCTTTCGGGAATCGAACCTCGGACGTCAGAGGCGATGCCCCTAACGTTGCGCCACGGCGTGTGGTTCATTTATTTGACAGCATGTAGATCGAGGTAATTACATTCACGGCATTCGTAGTCTGTGTCACAATCTGATTGTATGGGTGGTTACCTACCAGGTAATGCTTGTGGTTGGCCAGCAATCTGCTAACATCCGCCACGGTGCCCTCAGTTTGTGAGGAGCAGATCATAGAATGGTTGATATATATATATATATATATATATATATATATATATATATTGTCACAGGAGGCTGGGGGGTCACACCCAGCCGGGATGCCTAGAAGGACCGGGAGGTGGCTTATACGTACCTGGGCCATGAGGGGGCAACTGCCCTGGATGTCAAGGGGACCACGGGGAAGGAGCAAGGAGCTCTGTACCGGGCTGGCTTTCACAATATATATATAATACATTTTCTGATATTACTATATCAGAAAAAATAAGATGCATACAGTTCAGCAGTTTCTAAGTAATTGCCCCCTGCACATTTATTCTAGACCTTTCATGATACACTATAAATAGTATCTCTGGTATAACCAAGGTTGTTTCATAAATGTGATGCTTTAGCATATTATGATGACATCTAACACTTATTAATATGTTTATACTCCCACAACAAATTAATAGTCACTGTAAGTGTTTCATACTGCTTCAGCTTGTAAAAAAAGACACTGATGTCGTCTCCTCTCTGCTTGTTTTTAACTTTATCTTACATTTTATTTCTCAGTTCTTAAAGGCTTCTTTTACAACTAGCCAAAGAGGTAGTCTACATATTTTTCTGTAAGCACAAATAAAAAGTTTGGTAACTTCGAACCTTATAAATTTGAAAGATAGGTAGTGTTCATTATGCACAAATGCCATTATGTTATTTTATTCTATCCATGGTCATCCTGTCTTACCAATGATCTATTTAACTATTTAACAGTTGGTTTAACTGATTTTCTAGATGGCTACCACTGTGATTTAATAAGTAATGCCTAAGCTGCTTAATCAAGTTTGTTGACTTATACTATATATCAAAAATGATTGAAAAAAATCTATGTCTATCTCTCTCGTACACACTCTTCAAAATAGTGGGTTGGTCTTTGTTTCCGCTGTGGTTGTGCAGCTGGTAAGAAAGGCACATCAGCAGGGGTCTTGAGCACTTCTTTGTCAGATGGCACAGCAGGGATTTTCTGTTCTGTGCTGTCATGCAGTGCAGCAGAGGTGTTTAACACAGCAATTCTATGCATTGATCTGTCCTTTACCTGGGGCAGGCAACATTCTTGTGTCAGTGTCAGATATGCTGATCTCTTGGCTATCTTCTTTCACTGAACTGACACTGCAAATGGAATTCCAGGTCCAGGTCTCAGCTTTGAGACTGTCTCTCTATGGCTGCTACAATTTTCCTCTTCAATTCTCTGCACAGTCCGTTCATCAACCCTGACTCACACTGTTCACCTTGGGTCAGCGGCAAATTGATCTGTCACAGTTTTTACCAGTTCCTTGAGCTTGAAGCCCCACTGGCAGCCATGCAATAGTCCAGTGGACATTAGTGGATAGAAAAGTGGTGGTAGAGCTGGAGAGTCTCTCAGTTGTCTTTTTCCCTGTATTGATGCTGCAGCCAGCATTCCATATCCTGGATATTATCCTCAGTCCAATTGTATGTCTTCTCCATGTCCTGCTTCTGACTCGGTACCATACCTCTGTAGTGCTCCATGGCACTGAGTATCAAAGGATTCTTATTCTTTACATCACTCTTATAGTTGGTAAACTGTTCATAGAATGATGGTTCGCTGTTACTGCACTGCATTTTTTACATTATATTTGGGTTTTAATTTCCTTTATAGCCATTCTATGTCTACCAGATACACTTTTGTGAATATAATTTATCAAGAAATTACATTTTATTTGGGTTTTAATTTCTTTTATTGCTGTTTTATGTCTAACAGATACACTGTTTGAGTATGATCCATTAGGAAATAAGCAAGTGAGACTCTGAAGGGAGCAGCATAAAATGCGCTGCACTGAATAGCTGGACAGTTTTGACTGAGGAGGAGGTGGTTAGGAGCATGTGCTGATAGTGCGTTGCTGCACCCACCACATGACAAGACACCTGGATTGGGTTGTGACTGAAAAAGTAACAAAAGGTGCACAACTGGGAGATTGGGAAGTACTCAACTCAACTCACTCACTCAACTCACTCACTCAACTCACCCAAAGATGGTGATTTCTCTCAGGAAGCTCAAGACTTACCAGACATTTGCTTGAGGCCAACAGTGTCAATCCCGTCATACAACAGCTAATAAGTAGTGCTTTCTATTATTATTAACCATTGCTGTTGACTGTGCGTCAGTTCTTTGCACACCACACCTCGGATTATTACAATGCTCTCTTTCATTTTAGTACTGTTGGTCTCTATCAGTGTACCTTAATGTTGCCCCAACATCCCTCCCTCCTGAAAATAATTAACTGCAGATGCTCATGTTTCATACTTTTTTCCCATGGCCCGAAGTTACAGGTAAGTAGTTGAAATATTTTCATATAGCTTAACCTATGGCGCCATGTCAAGCACTTACTCATTTGAAAAAGTAAGAGTTCAATTAGCATAACAAGGAATAGAAAATATCTAAATTCATGGACATTATTTTATGTGATGTAGTTCTTCATTTGTATTCACTTATTTGGCTGACACCTTTATCCAAGGCAACTTGCAACATTTATGATACAATTGTTTAAATTTCCTTTGGTTTTCCAATTGGAGCACAGGCAGGTCAAGTGACTTGCTCATGGTCACACAGTGTCAGTAGCGGGATTTGAACCCACAAAGTCCAAAGCCTTAACCATTACACCATACCGAGGAGACTGCTACTGTGAGAAACACTAGTAGTACATATAACTACAGGAGGCTGTGGAGCTATAGAGGGCAACTTTTATTGGAATTCCACTTCTTCAGTTTATGTAAGGAACTGTCTGATCTGAATCCTGTCCAATGTTGTAAGTCAGCAGTTCTTATGTCCTGTAAATAAATGTATCCAGCTGTAGTCAAAGATTAACAGAATAACATTTGGAAGAAAAATGATTAGCACATTCTCAGTCACATGCTTAGTTTTCCTGTACACCATACAACTTTGCCTTGGAGGCAAAATAATAATAATTTATTTCTATTTTTAATAAGCTCCTTCATACATTCTACACTTCAAAGGCATGTCACGTTTATAAAAATTGTAATGGCTCATCAAGTTTTCACTTTTGAGGCTCAAAAGAAGACGGGCCCAGTTTCCAAACCCCATCTCCTCTTTTGCAAGCTATAGGTAGCAATGAAGTTTAATCTGTATTTAGTAAATTATTGTGTTATTTGTGTTTTTGTTCTCATGCACATAAAACTTTAATGCAAGATTATTCTTTTATATGCAAAATCTTGTGATTTGCATGTTAAAAAGGTAAAGTAAAATCAGAAACACTGTGTTATCCAGAAACTAAGTAGGCTTTGTATTACAAAGCAATGAGATACAGTATAAACATATTTTTTAGGTCGGCTCCAACATTTTTCTTTTTCCAGCCCTTTAGCATGACACATAAAGTTACTCGAGAAAAGCATGAAGCCTGCAGTCTAACATTGACATGAGTACTTGAACTAAACTGTAAATGAAATTTTTTCAATCCTTAAATGGCCTTATTCTACTTTTAAAAAAGACTCAAACGAATATTTTCCCCTTTAAACTGTTCTATGGTTAGGAAAGTATAGGACTAAGCACTTGAAACTTTTCAGGGAAGACAGTTACGTCTTTTTTATTTTATTGGTTTATTATTATTTGTTTAGGTATTCTTCACTTAAGCTCAAAGGCAGTGAGGCCTGCACCTTGAAACAAACTGGTATATTGCCACTATGTTTAGTCCTTGATTTAAATCTGGACAAAACTCATTCCTTTCCAGATTTGTATGCTTTTATATGAACTGGTTTTAACTGAATAATGAAAAAAATCAAAATTCATAGAAAATATATAATACTACAGTATATATAGATCTCTTTTGCCATACACTTTTATTATTCATATTATGTGTTTTGTTGATATTGAGACTTAATTCGTTAAATAACTAATATTATTTCTTTTCCGATACTCTGTTCTAAAATTGCTTTAGAGATGCATTTCTTATTCTCCACTGAAATGGCAATGACAGATGTTAATTTAAGATAATAGTCTTGAAAGCGTTAAAAAAAAAACTGAATGCTCATGAAATTTTGGTAATGAAAGGTTTAAACAGCTGGATTGCACCTCCTCCCTTTAGAGCAGAGAGGTGACACCTACACAGCTGTAAGGGGCAAGTACTTAAATGTTTTACTGGCCACTGAAGTGAGAGACAACTTATTTTCTTTCATGAAAAAAGTATTTGAGAATTTCATGTGGAGATAGTTCCCATCCTTATAGACTCTAAGGAATACTAGTACCTACCAGTATTTGGAGTGTACCTTCCCAAGAAACCTGGTCAGATTAGGATAGTGTGCCTTCCCATGCTCGTTCTCAGTCGGCATGCCTCACTCATATAGTCAACATTCATATGAGCGTATACTGTTTACTATAGCATGGTGACCATGTGTGTGTGTGCTGTAACGTGCGAGTCCCTGTCATGCACCCCAAAACACGAGGCTGAGTCTCAGTACTTTAGCAAAACCAGCTTTATTCAGCGTGAAACAGGAACAGCACAGTTATTTATTGTAGCGGGATCAACCACTCTCATATACAGAGGCGCAGAGCAATCAGGCAGGGCTGTGACCAGGTTAGTGGCTAAGTAATACTGTTCTCTTGCATGTACCGTATAATGTTCCTTGCATCATCCATCGACGGCAGGCGCTTATAGCTTGACCGCAGTCTTTTCTGATTCTCTTTTATGGCGAACTGCTACAGCGCTGGAAACCTGCGGTTGCTTACTTTCAGGACGCTTGCTTGTTGTCCCATTGTGGGGTTGGGGGGGTCCCAAAAGAGTTTAGAAACCTTACAGTGCGTAAATCATTTTTTTAATTTTGTGTTCATGTATAGTGACTTTTCAGGCAAAAGCAACTGTCATTGAATAGGTTTCCTTGTTAAAGTTGCAAAAAAAGAAAAAGATTCCAGTGAACCAACAGATAGCAGACATTCCATTAGTTAGAGTGAATATTTTGTTTTAATCATTTTTATATAAATATTTGTGGGTTGTGAAACGAATTATCTGAGTTTCCATTATTTGTTATGGGGAAATTCGCTTTGATATACAAGTGATTTGGATTACAAGCACGTTTCTGGAATGAATTATGCTCACAAACCCAGGTTCCACTGTACAACAGACTGAGCATGTTACAGTTTATCCTTACCAGAAGAGATGCTTTTCCATCTGTGCATCTACAGGCTGGAATTAAAGTAATTGTTACCTGTAATACAATAAGTCAGTTACTTTCAAAAGGCTTGCTTATTTATGTAATTTTAATTAATTACTGTGTTTTAACTAAATTAATAACTAGATTAATTACTTATTTCAGTTGCTTTTCTCCTTTCAAGGGTAATATTAATAGTGATGTTATGCTAGTATTTTTCATATTATAGTAATAGTTATTTTTCATTTTCCAATTATTGGATATAAAAAGAGGAATAACCTTGGAGTTCAATCATAAACGAATAGTAGACGTCGCGTAGTATATGTGTACCAAATTTGAGGTCAATAGTTCAAACGGTTTGCGAACTACTGGTGATTTAAAATCTTGGACAGCCACGGTAACGTATTACTGTATATAAGAAGACTAGTTTATTGGGCATACGTTCAAAAATGTTATATTTAAGGTAACTGAACAACAGTTTGTCACAGACCCTCCACCACTAACACAAATCAATTGATGCCATTTTACATCTCTTGAATTGAATGAAAGTATTGAGCCTCCATAATCCTATTTGTGCTCCATTTTTAACTGCATTGTAAATTACTTTTAAAAGGCGTCTGTTTAATGTAGTCTACAAACACATGTAATTGCACTCTGTTAACGCTATTATTTTTAGACATGAATCATCATTACAGCAGTACGTAAAAGAAGATGGGGATAGCATTCATGACCATTCTGACATCCTCCTCTTCTTTTTCTCCTCCTGGATTTTAACCTGTGGGATGACATCATATAAATTACCTTTAACTAATTACCTCCAACTACTTCTACACCATCTGTCTTGGTGTGGCAACCCCAAAGAAATTTTCACTATTTCTCGGTCAGATATTGTTTATTGTTATTTCAACAGAGGCACACCATACAGCAATGGACACATGCAGTTTCACAGTTTACAAACATAATGGTTCAATTCAGGCTCACACTAAGATCCGTGATATAAATCTACCTAGTACCCAACAGATTACAGTGATCACTTTTTCTTGACATCTCATAGTGGCTCCACAAAAAACAATAGATTAGATACGTCCTGATAAGCTAGCAAATGTGATTATCACAGTTTATAGGCTTAGCATGGGCTGTCTTTTTACACCATTAAAACAAAGACAAGAAGACATGAATTAGTTTTATTGTCAGTAATTATGCTGAAACAACTACAACCAGATAAAATGCACTCGTATATCACATTAATTTAAGCAGATATTGTTTTTATTTATATTTAACAGTTTCTCTTACAGCTTTTGAAATATTTGTATATGCTACAAACGTACCAATGGTAAGATAAGCTTATGCAGAAATAAATATGAAGAATATGAGTTATTGTATGGTGCTATTCATCATTAGCAACTTCCCAAAAAAACTCAGGTTTATTGATTAATTATCATAAATGACAAGACGGTGTCTTTTTAATTAGTAAGGTATGAACATCATTCTTTATTAGTTTATGGAGATCTTAAGTTATTCCTTTCTCTTTTATTATTGACAATATATGGTAACATTCCTCCATGATGCAAAGAATGCCGTTCTTTATTTAATTAACAATATTATTAGATTCCTTTTGAAGTGAGCATTGAAACATTGATTTTTATTCTATTATTTTTGACACACATACAGGCATGTATGTGCTGCTCTGTACTATCAGAATGTGATTGTTGTCACTCCACCCTATCTTTATGCATAATTAACTGCAAAGGTACTGCTCAAAAATCTAGATCTCTATCAAAAGCAAAAATCTTCCTGAATAATCAAAAACGAAATTTCCTTTAGAGCATATTGAAATTGCTCATACAAATTTAACTAATCACGTTTGCTGTGTGAATGTCATTATACAGTACATTATCTACAGTATGTAAAGACTTGTGTTGTTTAGTGCTATATATAATTAGAGACTCCTGTGGCTGTTTATTATCAGTCTACAGACACAGTCTGAGATTTTACTTTATACAGTCATATTTAAAAACAGTGAGTGACCACATAACAAACTAATATCTTAGCATGCTATTTTAAGTAAAAAATGCACATAATCTTTCCAAGTGTATTTTATCAAAACAAATATGAAAAAAAAACAGTCATTCATTTTTTTATGCTGAATGCTGTGCAAACGTTTTAGGGACCCTTCTTTTTTTATATCTGATTTTGTCTTAGATTTTCTTTGTTTTGATCTTCTACAGTAGGAAAGAACAAGTTCTAGATTTCCAAACATTTATTTTACAAAAAATGAAATGTTAAAGAGCTTTTTCCTCTTTTCCATTAAAAGAAAGTAACATATTAAGTATTAGACCCCTTTTCAAGCACTCAGCCTTTTAGAATGAAGGTAAAGTGTGCGACTGACATGGTGTGTTAATTAGCTGCAGTACTCAGACTGGTTTACAGGGCCGATGTGGAGTAAAGAAATCACACTCTTAGGACCTCTTAGGTGACCACTTCACAAAACTTTAACATTTTATTAAAATTAAATTACATCTGAACAGCTCTGTAAGTTTATTTTATTAAAATAACATTTTTGACAATTTTTTTCAAAGAACTTATCCATGAGATTTTAATAATGATTTAAATATTATTTAAAACTTTTGCTAAGAAGGGACCAAGACTTACTGGATGTGTAACCACGCCGCAATTTGGATGTGGATAGGTATGCAAGAACACACATACACACCCCTCTTAACTGTTTCAGTTAAGTCAGTGCATTGAAGTAATACAGTTGTTTCAAATGTTTAATTTTACTTAGACACACCTGTATCTCATATGCTATGCCAATTTGAGAATTAATATATTGGCCTCATTTTTTTATTGCCTTCTTGTCAATTTGCCTTTTAAGAAGGCATTTAAATTCAGATTGTGCTTGCTCAAGTAGTATTTTGTTAAGAGGTCAGGTTTAAGGTCATTATATAAGTTTAAACTATGCCATTAAATTTTTAAAAATTCCTTTGTGTTGATTTTACATTAATTTTGTGATTCAGTGTATATTTAACTCATAATTTATGTATTTAAAACATGCAATCATAAAATAATGTTAGATGCGATTAATCATGCTTAATTCCATACAATTATGCAAATAATTATTATTATTATTTTTTTTTTAATCGATTCCCGGCCCTATAGAAGGAAAAGAAGCAAACACAAGAAAAGGTTTCAGGCACATCCATGACCCCATATAATAAAAATAAAGGAAATCAAAGATGAAAATGATGTCTTTTCAACAGGGAGTCCAATACAGAAATGAGTTAAAATGTCTGAACTTTTGGTCACATAGCTTCCAAGCTGGAAGGGGCGGGTCCAGGAAGTGACATCAACATCTGAACAGCCATCAATCTTCCGTTCTGCAGAGGGAGGAAGAGAGGAAACATTAGAACTTGGTGCCAGCCCCTGGTTTAGAGGATAATTACCATCACCAGAGCCCTTAAACTGCCTCCCAAGCACACACTCATGACTATATATACTGTATGTGTGTGTGTTTGTGTGTGTGCATGTGTGTATATATACAGTATATATATGGATTAATAAAGTATCTATCTATCTATCTATCTATCTATCTATCTATCTATCTATCTATCTATCTATCTATCTATCTATGTATACTGTACATACATATACACTGTATACTGTATAAACACACACTAAATATTACTCTGAAGCTACACTCATCCAAACCTTTACTTTCAAAATTATTTTTCATGCCAGTCTTTGAAACAATTTCTACTTACCTGTTGACACAGCAAAACATTATAGTTTATATAATAGCTCAGGGGTTTTGTGTAGCAATTCGCACATTTTCTCCTGCCTTCTGTTGTTGCTGCTCCAGAGATGTTTACACAGGGGCAAATATTGAGCATCCAGTCAACCTAGCAGCATATGCTTGGCATTCAGGATGAAACCTGGTACAATTAGAAACAGTGCTTGAAGTGGAACTAAATTACAGGTGATTTCTTTTTTTAATTTTTTATGGCAATACATTAGGATTTGATTGAAGAGCACAGGGCTGGTGGGCATGTGGCACAAAGAAGCGCTGCAAAACAAGTACATTTGATAGAAGAACTGTCCCCTATGTAATTGTGAGCTGCATCAAAATACAGTGACATTCAATTTAAGTGTAGGAGAAGAGAGAGCGTGGTAGTTCTCATTGTGAAATTTTGAGGTATAGTGGCATTCATCAATATGCTAAGAAATGTTGCCAGTACACTAAGTTGAAACTGGAAGAGCACTGCTCAAAAAAGTAACACTGGGACAACATGCACCCGACAGCATCTGGGTATGGCAATTGACCCTTGATTTGTAAAACTGCAGGTCGCAATGCTTCAAAGTTATACCATATGCAATACTGTACTTGCAAATCAAGTATAGCATCGAGTCCTTCAGCAAATGCATTTGACTTCCACTGCCTTGGTTGGGGGAAGGAATAGCAGTCTTCTTGCTGTCAGTGCTGGTTGACACTTTGGCAAAACAAAGACACTGATGAAAAGGTGCAAAGGAATTTAAGGTGGCCCGGCATTATGACTTTTTTCGTAGGCTTCAGGGATTCTAGTATTAAAGAAGTGTTGCTGTGTGCTTAATTATGGGGAAGTGAATCATTCACACCATGGCTAGAGAGGGATTGAATATTGTTGTAAGTAGACATAGAGACATCCTTGAGAGGTATTTGTTATTTTTGTATTGTCATCACTGTGTTATACTCAGTAAGCTGCCCTTTTTCATTTTCTTTGTGTATTTCTGCCTGGAGTCTGCTCTGCAACCCCACCAGAAGTCACACTACTTGTATGTGTGTGGCATCAAAAATCACATTGCCTCAAACTTCTAAATTAGCTTGGTATGATTTGCATCTTTTCAGTTTAGAAAGTTATATATCAGCCTTGCATCTTATTTGTGTAACTATCACAGTACTGACAAGATTATACTTCAGGTTTCGGTCTATTTTCAGCATGACCTTTGCTATTAATTGCTTCATTGTGGAGAGGCAATCAGTCACAAAAATGTAATGGCACTGCCACCATTCTCAAGCAGACTGAAAAAGTTCCTTTTCTAATTGAGGAAGATGGACAGCCAGAAGTGCATTTTTTTAAATTCAAACTAAATTAACACCAGATACCTGCCTGTGTTATTTTTATTTAAAATATATGCAATTCATCCTTGACCAGAAATTTGGGATATAATTACTTTAAGTTAATTTTGTATGTGGCCTAAGTAAAATAATCTCTGATTGTATAACTGATAGCAATGCTAAATGTTAGACTTGTAATTTTATCTGATGGTCTTTCTTCAGAGAAATGTTTTATGTATTTGTGTGTCATTCTGTAGAATAATTCAGCTGATAATTATTTATTTATTGTTTTTTGTTTTACACGATTGAGTAAATTATAAGACCATTATTTCTTAAACTTATCACATAGCAACTGTTTTCAACTTTCTGTTTATGCCGTAAAAAATAAACTAAGTTAAAAAAATATTATGATATAACAAATATTACCACAAATATACTTCGGATTTCAACAACAACTGTGTTTATAAACTCAGCAAATAAATATTTGGTATTGAACTAGTGTCCAGATGGTAAATATTATATTTTTTGAGAAAAATTGCAAGAGGATTTGATTCAGTAATGTCATTTTGAGAGCAAATCTCCAGCCTTTCCTTCCTTACTAAAGAAAATATGTTTTGGTAGAATGATTCATATTTAAATTATGAGTCTGTAACTTGATCAGTTTTGAGTCTGGCACAAACAAGTCTTGGATGCTGAACATTTGAGGATGTGTCTGTGATCAGATTAAGGGAGCTTTGTGGCCAGCTGCCATTTGTGCTTGTTCTTTTGAAAGTACATTGCTAATATGACTCTGATGTTCAAAGGGGGAGCATTCTGTAGCCAGTTCAATTTTTCTATAAAAATGTTGAGAAAATGTATTCTGAATGGATGCAAATGATCATTAGGGACAAAGTCAAAGAATAATATTTGTTTAACATTCTTTACTTACTCAAGGTAAACTGTACCATATTAGGAAAATGTCAGTTTGAATCCCATATAAAATATTCCCCTCCAGAAAAATGTCATGTCATTTTCTAACCTACTTCGTCCTGGACAGGGTGCTAAAGCCTATCCCACATAGCATAGGGCACAAGGTAGGAACAAATCCTGGACAGGATGCCAGTCCATAGCAGGGCGAACACACAGAACCACACACATTCACACACTCCAACCAATTTATCATTGCCAGTCCACCTAAACTGCATGTCTTTTGACTGTGGGAGGAAACCAGAGTGCCCGGAGGAAACCCATGCAGACATGGGAAGAACATGCAAGCTGCATGAAGGGAGGACCTGGGATTCGAACACTAGTTTCCTTACTACAAGGCAGCAGTGTTACTACTGTACTACCATGCTGGCCCATCAGAAAATGTTTTTGCATAATTTCTATCACTTAAGTATGGCTATATCAATGACAATCCCTAGTACTTTGATCGTTATAAAAAGGTGCTACATTATAAGACTTTGCAATTTTTTTAATTCAGTCAGAACATCTCCTAAAGGAATAAGAAATCTGGTACCTCAACTTCCATGTTATATAATATTTTAAAGAAATGACAAAAAAAATGAAATGCGATGACTATTAGACTATCTTCTTTAGTAGCTAGATTTTAATACCATTGTTGGCTTTTTCATTTATATAAATTGTTTTGCACAAAGTGAACATTTCTGAGTTACTTGTAAATACATGTTTTGTAATAATTTGCATTCAATCACACATCCAAAAGCAAAGCAAACAAATACATTATATCCTTTATCAAGTAGTTTATCAATGATTTAATTTGCCTCAAAGTTTGTGAACTCATATGGAAGAATGGTTTTAAAAAGGCACCGTGGTAAAAAGCATGATAGTGTGACTAATGGAGTAAAATGTGTTACTCTGAAGCAGACATTAACAAAGTGTATGTTGTTTTCATTGGTGCTAGGTAGGAAGTACACTGCAGGTGACTCACTGGATATTTTGAAAATCCAAATACTTGAGTGAATGAAGTGCTCTGCAAAAAATGAATATGCAAACACAGACACGACTATTTTAAATGGAGTTGTTTTGTATTTTATTTAGCAAAAAAAAATCTTCCAATGGGAAAAGCAAAATTTACTTGACAGGATTTCTTCTTTTTTTGATTTCAATAAGTTGTTACAATAAGGAAAACAAGATTTAATGTAATGATATAAATACTTTTCACTTGCTTAGATTTCATTTTTTGCAGTGTGATAATTACTTAATTTAACTCTCTAATTAATGACCTTTTTTCACTTCATAGAACCACTTTGGAAGAAGTGTAAGAATATCAGGGGAACTTCCTTTTCACTTTGAAAATAAAAGCACATATACATCCATATCCTATAAATTCAGGTCCACCCGACACTGATGTCCTGTCCATCCCAACAGCAGTGTATACAAGGCGGGAATTAACTTTAGGCTACGTCCATACTACTTCGTTTCTGTTTTAAAACACAAACATCAGACTGTTTTTTGACTTTTGTTGACCAATATTTTAATTTTAAAAGTTTCAAATTTAGCATAACATAATGCTAGCTATGGAGAACTTTTTTAACATGGCAGGAAAAGGAGTTACAGTGATCCCTTGCTATATCGCGCTTCGCCTTTCGCGGCTTCACTCTATCGCGGATTTTATATGTAAGCATATTTAAATGTATATCGTGGATTTTTTGCTGGTTCGCGGATTTCTGAGGACAATGGGTCTTTTAATTTCTGGTACATGCTTCCTCAGTTGGTTTGCCCAGTTGATTTCATACAAGGGACGCTATTGGCAGATGGCTGAGAAGCTACCCAACTTACTTTCTCTCTCTCTCTTGCGCTGACGTAGGGGGGGTGTGAGCAGGGGGGCTGTTCGCACAACTAGACGATAGGGACGCTCGTCTAAAAATGCTGAAAGATTATCTTCACGTTGCTACCTTCTGTGTGCAGCTGCTTCCTGAAGTGACATGCTGCACGGTGCTTCGCATACTTAAAAGCTCAAAGGGCATGTATTGATTTTTGACTTTGTTTTTCTCTGGCTCTCTCTCTCTCCCTGCTCCTGACGGAGGGGGTGTGAGCTGCCGCCTTCAACAGCTTTGTACCGGCGGTGCTTCGCATACTTAAAAGCCAAACAGCCCTATTGATTTTTGACTGCTTGCTTTGTTCTCTCTCTCTCTCTCTCTCCTGACGCGCACTCCTTTGAAAAGGAAGATATGTTTGCATTCTTTTAATTGTGAGACAGAACTGTCATCTCTGTCTTGTCATGGAGCACAGTTTAAACTTTTGAAAAAGAGACAAATGTTTGTTTGCAGTGTTTGAATAACGTTCCTGTCTCTCTACAACCTCCTGTGTTTCTGCGCAAATCTGTGACCCAAGCATGACAATATAAAAATAACCATATAAACATATGGTTTCTACTTCGCGGATTTTCTTATTTCGCGGGTGGCTCTGGAACGCAACCCCCGCGATGGAGGAGGGATTACTGTATTGTGAAGAATATGATTATCAAGTCATTGATAGTGCTGATAACAAGAGTTCTAATGCAAGGTTTAATATAAGCCCATTTCAATGATGCTTATACTTTAAATTGAATCAGTCTTTAGCTCTTTAGCAGTGCATTTCAAGTCTGCTGTTGCATTCCTATTTAATTTTACTTTGCTATGTCTGTGTGGTCTATTCTACGTTAGTTTAAGGATTATTATTTTTATTATTATTGCTGGATTATTGTCTACATGTTGTAGCCGATAATTTTTTCGCCAGTTTTTCCGACTGGTCAGTGACCATGTATTTCTGCATTACGGTATATAAACTGCTCAAAAAAATTAAAGGAACACTTTGAAAACACATCAGATCTCAATGGGAAAAAAAAAACATGCTGGATATCTATACTGATATGGACTGGGAATGTGTTAGGAATGAAATGATGCTAGATCATTTGATGGAAATAAAAAACCTACAGAGGGCTGAATTCAAAGACACCCCAAAAATCAAAGTGAAAAAATGATACAGCAGGCTAGTCCATTTTGCCGAAATTTCATTGCAGCAACTCAGAATCGTACTCAGTAGTTTGTAAGGCCCCAACATGCTTGTATGCATGCCTGACAATGTCGGGGCATGATCCTCTCCTCCCAGATCTGGACCAGGGCATCACTGAGCTCTGGAAAGTCTGAGGTGCAACCTGGCGGTATCGGATGGACTGAAACATAATGTCCCAGAGTTGTTCTATTGGATTTAGGTCAGGCGAGCGTGGGAACCAGTCAGTGGTATCAATTCCTTCATCCTCCAGGAACTGCCTACATACTTTCGCCACTAGGCTGTGCATTGTCGTGCACCAGGAGAAACCCAGGACCCTGCTGAAGCCATTACACTTTTGTTAATTTCCGGATAAGGTGTCAGTCATAACTGATGTCTGTTAAAAGTGCCATAAATTTGCACTGCAACTTGCCTTTTTTGCATTGCATTATCTTGCTTTATCATTTTATATTTTTTCCAAAAGTAAAATATTTATTTATTTATTTTTTTGTTCTGAGAATGCACTGTTTCGTGAATCTTGTATAGCAAGCAATATGTAATATATGTGAATTAAGAGTATTGTCTCATGCCTAGTAAGGGAAAATCTTGGAGTATGTGTGTGTTGGGACAGGGGGGGATGTGGTGGTTGGCTGTTTATGGGCAGCAAAAATGTACTTTGCCTCAGGTGGTATTATTACATGCGCTGGCCCCATCACATCCAAATTGTGTTTTGTACAGTTTGAGTGCTGCATATATTCACAAAAAGCAAAAGATGTACTGATTGCTACAGTTCTGTAATAAATCCCTTGGCCAGTGGTGTTACTATTCCTTCAAGGATTTTTCCACCTATTTGCACATACACATCATATGCGTTTTCAGAAGTTTTAGTGTGGACAGAGATACAATGTAAAAACACTAAGGTGAACAGGAATCGTTTTTCTTTAAAAATGCAGTTTTTTAAATGAAAACCTAATATTGTAGATATAGCCTTAGATGGGTTACTAGTCCATCTCAGGAAACTTTTAACCAAGTGCCAACACACTCTCATACAAGGCAATTTAAAGTCACCAGTTAACCAAACCTGCACATCTTTAAGATGAGAGAATAAAAATTGTAGTATCTGGAAATAACTGATACAAACATGGTGAGAACATGCAAAAACCACACATATGCAAAATATCCAGAACCTGTGAGGAAACGGTGTTATCCACTGTAGATACCATAGAGACCATAAAATAACTTTGCATTACTCTTTCAAACCCACGTAATATGATTTAGGGACGTACGAGCTAGAGCTTATCCCAGCAGCACTTTTTGAACTTTCTAGGTTTTATTTTTTCAGTCCCTTTATTACCCTTTTGCGTTCACCTCTCAGTCAATCTGGGATTCTTTCATCAATTTTTGGGCACTTTATTTGCAGGGGTAAGTTTAATTAGTTTTATGAATTTCTTATATAAGCCCAAGTTCTTTAGAGAGTTGACCCTGGTACCTCAGTTCTGTGTCATATAATCCATCCATCCATCCATTTTCCAACCCGCTGAATCCGAACACAGGGTCACGGGGATCTGCTGGAGCCAATCCCAGCCAACACAGGGCACAAAGCAGGAACCAATCCCGGGCAGGGTGCCAACCCACCGCAGGACACACACAAACACACCCACACACCAAGCACACACTAGGGTCAATTTAGAATCGCCAATCCACCTAACCTGCATGTCTTTGGACTGTGGGAGGAAACCGGAGCGCCCGGAGGAAACCCACGCAGACACGGGGAGAACATGCAAACTCCACGCAGGGAGGACCCTGGAAGCGAACCCGGGTCCCCAGGTCTCCCAACTGCGAGGCAGCAGCGCTACCCACTGCGCCACCGTGCCGCCCGTGTCATATAATTCTTATTGTTAACTCTCCATTCCCTGAACAATTAATAACAATTTTAGAATGCACCGCCAATAAACTGGCTTTTAATTTGCACTTATGTACATAAAAACTATCAGCACCAACTCTTGGAGTCCTACAAACTCTGACCCTTAGCTGGCTACTTTTCTGATGTAGCTGACTACTTCAGCACCAGAGATACTGGTATATCAATTGCTTCTTGAGGAAAAATTTAAAGATTTTGCAGATGATCCATGAATGGTCCACTTGTCTAAATAAAAGTAGAAGATCCATGATTAATAATGATCTGTTTCCTTAAATATGAGCTACTTTAAAATATCATTTAGATATAAACTGAGAATTATTTTTTTAGCTGAGAATGTGAAAAAGTTAACAGAACTTAATTGCTGGTAATGAAGAAATGAATCTACTGCACCCAAAAATGTTCAGTGTGTCCAACTATGAAGCCAAGTGTTATTTCCAGTTTAAAGAGACTGGAAAATCTGTGCTGATTGCTTGGAAGGAGGACAATAATGTGGTATTTTTATTACATTAATTCTCTACCTAAATGCCGCTCTTCTTTTACAGTACATATCCACTACTAAAGGCATGTCAAGCTCAAAAAAATTCATGTTTCTTAATTGTAGCACAATTTTTGTAATTAATGAAACATGCCATTTAATTTCATGAATTGTTAGTGTACTTATTCTGCCAAGTCAGCAATTTCTAATAATGTTGATGTTCTTCTTTTAGAAAATATCATCAACATGTTTTGCATGGGCTGGAGCAGATTAGTACTTCACATTTGTTCATTTTTTCTCTTTCATTACTTTATAGTATTGTTTAAATGGACTTGTTATTGTCCTCCCTTATTGTTTGCACAAGAAAAAATCAAGAAGCAGTTAAAGATGCAACTTTTTAAAAGTAACAAAAATATGCAAAAGATGTCCTGAATCTTAAAAAGCAACTTTACTCAAATTTTGGCAATAAAGTACTTTTCGTTAGCAGCAAAATTTGGCTGTAGCCTCTTTTTCCTAGCAGGAACAGAGTTGGAGAGCCCAGTATGTTGGTAATAAAAACATTATTTACACAAATGAAAATATTGATCACTTTGAGGTCTGTGTCAGTATACTATTATTTCGGGCACAGAGCACTATATTTTATTAGAATTTTTTAACTTTAATGTTTCCATCTATGATTCTATACTAACACGTATTTAAACTAAGCAAAATGTGTTGGTTAAAGTTGGTTTGAATGTCATTCACAGTCTGTGTGGAGTATGCACGTTGTATTCATCTCTGTGTGTAATTTTTCTGCGTACTCTGATTATGTGCATGTTAGGCTGATGGAAAGTTTAAACTGTGTTATTGTAAGCAAGTGTATGTGTATGCAGGGGCATGCCCCATGATTCCTTGTACCCAAATGTTTTAATAGTGGATAATGCAGGCTTGATAATGGATGGATGAATGGATACTTACTCATAGAACCCTGATACTATCTACACTTAAACACCATGTCTAGTGAGTATTTATATCTGCACCTAAGATATTCACAGCTAATTTTGTGAATTAAGGAAAACACTTTTGCCAAAATGTACATATATAGTTTAGATGTCTGTACATTTGTACTTTAACCTGCTTAATTCAGTATAGTGTTATGGGAACTTCAGATATTGTGCTTATTCAAACATAACATATAAGATCGCAAACCTGTGAAAAATTGGGGAAAAAGAGAAATTCTTGTGTATTCTGTCCGTTTATGTCAGAACAGTACAAACTGTAATAAACTTAAGGTAACCCATGAATTGTATTAAGTAAGTTGTAGATTTGGAAATGTTGTGTTATTATTTATTGTTGATTGTTTCTTTCGAATAAATATTGAATAATGTTTGATAATTGATTACACATTTAATTTATAAATTTAAGAAGACATTTAAACTTTAAACTCTTCATAAACGTAAAGTAATTCACAATGCCATTCATTATTCATGTCTTATGAATGTTTTAAGGACTACATCATCATATTTATGATTTAAAAGCACATTACCCACACAAACATGGTCTTCAATAAGATACAATTTATTTTAGGATATGTGGTTCCATAATATGTATAAAAATATGGCTGTGTTTTTTAAATATGCATTCTAGTAGGAGATTTCACATTAATATAAAAGTTATACATTTCAGTGCTTCTGATGCAAATATATGTATATATCAGTTTGCAAGTTTTTTTATCAAATTTTTTCTGGCTTGGGTGTTCTAGAAAGACCTTTTTTTAATGACCTAAATAGTTTCAGTCATAATCTGATTAATACACTATGGATATGTACCACATTTACAAATTAAATATCTTACTAACTTTATTTAGGTCAAGAGAAAATGGATAATGCTAAGATAAAATCAAAATGTACTGGACTTAGTGCAAAATAAACTGTTATATCATTAACAATTTTAGTCTCCTTGTGTCCAGTATTATTAGAATAGACTCTAGGTCCAAATGACCCAAAACTGGATTAAGTGTGTATGAAAATTTATGTTTTTTAGTTTCTGCTTTTATCCACTTTACATTATACTTTAAATAGATATTTTAATGGATCCTACAATGTACTGACGCCCTGTGCAGGGTTGTTTCCAGTCTTTTATCTAGAGCTGCTGGTTAGACTTTGGCCTCCAATGACCTTGAATTGGAATAAGTAGATATGAGAAAATATGTATGTATTTATCTATACAGGTTTTTAATAGATTAGAAAATGGTTATAAATAATTATTATTAAAAATCTTGCATCATTTTCATTTGACGTATGTAAAGTTGAGGATTTAATTCTGTTGTATAAAATGCATGTCATAGCACACCATGACATTCTAAAACCTGCTTGATTCAACTGGAGGGTGAGCGCCTATCCTGGGAATAACTGGCTGCAAGGTAGGAAACAGCTCTTGACAGGACGCCAGTGAAATTATATACTTCCATTTCAAGATATTTTACAGAAGTATCTTAATAATACTATAAAAATCTTTATAAGTATAAAAAATAAAAAAGATTTCTTCTTCTTCTTCTTTCGGCTGCTCCTGTTAGGGGTTGCCACAGCGGACCATCTTCTTCCATATCTTTCTGTCCTCTGCATCTTGTTCTGTTACACCCATCACCTGCATGTCATATCTCACCACATCCATAAACCTTCGCTTAGGCCTTCCTCTTTTCCTCTTCCCTGGCAGCTGTATCCTAAGCATCCTTCTCCCAATATACCCAGCATCTCTCCTCTGCACATGTCCAAACCAACACAATCTCGCCTCTCTGACTTTGTCTCCCAACCGTCCAACCTGAACTGACCCTCTAATGTCCTCATTTCTAATCCTATCCATCCTCGTCACACCCAGTGCAAATCTTAACATCTTTAACTCTGCTACCTCCAGTTCTGTCTCCTGCTTTCTGGTCAGTGCCATCGTCTCCAACCCATATAACATAGTTGGTCTCACTACCGTCCTGTAGACCTTCCCTTTCACTCTTGCTGATACCCGTCTGTCACAAATTACTCCTGACACTCTTCTCCACCCATTCCACCCAACCTGCACTCTCTTTTTCGCCTCTCTTCAACAATCCCCATTACTCTGTAATGTTGATCCCAAGTATTTAAACTCATCCACCTTCGCCAGCTCCCTGCATCTTCACCATTCCACTGACCTCCCTCTCATTTGCACACATGTATTCTGTCTTGTTCCTATTGACCTTCATTCCTCTCCTCTCTTGAGCATATCTCCACCTCTCCAGGGTCTCCTCAACCTGCTCCCTAATATCGCTACAGATCACAATGTCATCAGCAGACATCATACTCCACAGGGACTCCTGTCTAATCTCGTCTGTCAACCTGTCCATCACCATTGCAAATAAGAAAGGGCTCAGAGCCGATCCCTGATGTAATCCCACCTCCAACTTGAATGCATCCATCACTCTTACCGCAGACCTCACCATGGTCACAATTCCCTCGTACATATTCTGTACAACTCTTATGTACTTCTCTGCCACTCCCGACTTCCTCATACAATACCACAGCTCCTCTCGAGGTACCCTGTCATATGCTTTCTTCTGGTCCACAAAGACGCAATGCAACTCCTTCTGGCCTTCTCTAAACTTCTCTATCAATATCCTCAGAGCAAACATTGCATCTGTTGTGCTCTTCCTTGGCATGAAACCATACTGCTACTCACTAATCATCACCTCACTTCTTAACCTAGCTTCCACTACTCTTTCCCATAACTTCATGCTGTGGCTCATCAATTTTATTCCCCTGTAGTTACTGCAGTCCTGCACATCCCCCTTATTCTTAAACTAGACAAAGAGCCCGTTTCGACAACGTAAGATGAAACTGGCACGAGTGGAATAGCAAGTAATAAGTATAAGCACCACAAACCTGATATAGGTGTATTGAATAAATGCGTAATTAGGCCTGGAGCTGTCGTCGAAATCGCCTTTCAAGCCTCTAGAGCTTTAATCGAAGTCGCCTTTCTCTTTGAATTTTTGCGACCGTAAATCCTCCGCCTGCCGCGATGTTGGTAGAAGTTGCCTTTCTCTTTGCATTTTCGCGGCCGTAAATCCGCCGCCTGCTGCAATGATGGTCGAAGTCGCCTTTCTCTTTGAATTTTTGCAGCCGTAAATCTGCCTCTTGCCACGATGTTGGTCGAAGTCACCTTTCCTTTTGAATTTTCGCAGCCGTAAATCCGCCGCCTGCCGCGATGTCGGTCCCGTAAGGTTTTTCGGGCAGCTGCGCAGAAGGCGACTGCGCATTTGGCTTCGGACATGCGCAGAAGGCAACTGTGCATTCGGCTTCGGACAGAACCTGCCGCGATGTTGGTCGAAGTCGCCTTTCTCTTTGAATTTTCGCGGCCGTAAAGCTGCCGCCTGCCGCAATGTCGGTCTCGTAAGGTTTTTCGGGCAGCTGCGCAGAAGGCAATTGCGCATTCAGCTTCGGACATGCGCAGAAGGCGACGTGTGCAGAAGGCGACTGCGCATTCGGCTTCGGACAGACGTGAGTGAGTGAATGAGTGAGTGAGGAGACTGGCAAATTATATATAAGATATTGGCACCAGTACACTTCTTCTCCACTCCTCAGGCATCCTCTCAAAAAAAAATATATTTATATTATATATTATATATTGTACATTTATAATATAATTTATATATAATTATAAAATATAAAATTATAATTTATATATAATTACATTATATTTATATTAAATATTATAAAAAATAAAAAAGCTAACCCCTCCAAAACAGCAGTTTACAACTGTGTATGTATGTGTGCATGTTTGTACAGTATATATGTTATTAGACATACTGTAGTAAATTTACAAGAAAGTTTATTGGTGTTGTCTTCAAGAAGCTTAACAGTACAAGTATGTGTCACCAAGATACAGTATAAAAGTATGTGTCAAGAGTTACCTCTAGAGCACCACTTTTATCCAGAGGTGGTTTGATTAGACACTTAAAGTTTGCTGCCTTGACAGTAACAGTACGCTGTTTTAAGTGCTAATGGACTGTTGCAACCCACTTAACAAGTTGAACAGTTCAGTCTGTTTTCAATCTTTGAAACGCAGCCTTACAGCACATAGGAAAAAGTGTTGTCATTATCATTAGAATTTGATCCTGTTTTCTAACCTGCTCCATCAT
The DNA here is from genome assembly GCF_900747795.2 of Erpetoichthys calabaricus. Lineage (NCBI taxonomy): Eukaryota > Metazoa > Chordata > Cladistia > Polypteriformes > Polypteridae > Erpetoichthys > Erpetoichthys calabaricus. Next base: position 244,169,243 of record NC_041395.2, on the reverse strand, counting down.
TTCACAAATCACTGGCATAATCTTGGGCACCAGCTTATACAGTTGTGTCTGTATATTGTTTACACATAATTTTGTTTCCATATTCTCAATTTTTAAGCATATGTCAGTACAACCTAATTTGTTGAATTAATATTATTTAGAGGTGCAGTGTTTTGCATGAAGGAAGTGCAGGGGAATGGACATATAACTATTGCAATATAAGGAATAGGTTATCATACCCTGTTGTATCATGTACAGTACATCACAAATGGCAGATGTCAAAAGAAATTGATTCAAGTGGTTCAGAAGAAGTGAAAAATAGCATATTTTATCATAATTTCTTTATGATTTTATCAAGATAGACATGGGTAATGGCTTTGCTTTTAGAGGCAGTGTTTCACTTAACATATAAATATCAAAACCATGTCAAGATTAAGTGTTTGTAGAAAAAAAATCTTTAAGAAGTTGACAGAGATTTATTATTTAATTACGAAACAAGGTTTAATTGACTGTCTCTGTCATATTTCTTCAAAGAAAAACACTGTTTATTGCAACCACAATTACTGTTTAATTTTCAAAGAGATCATTGATTGTGCTAAAGAATTGAACATTTTTTATAATGAGAATTTTTTATGTCAGTTTTATAGGGTGAATTCATTTTACTTTTTCTTAATGGTTCATCCTTCAGTTTTCTTAACTGTTTTCTGGGTTGATGGTGGAGGTGGGGTTGGGTGGGGTGTCGTGTCAGACTATCCAGATATAAACAGGTCATGTATAAAGCAGGAAGCTGGAAGGTTTTGTGAAGGCAGTGTGATGCAAGATTTATTGGAATGACAAATGAATTGCATTTTAGTACTAAAAATGTCTGTGATGTGCCATCTTTTGGAATGACAGAGACCAGATGGACACACACACAGAAAAACACACACTTATCCTTTTATTAATTTGGGTGAGATACTATATTTTTTATCAGATAGATACTTGGAACTAACTAAATGTTATCTAAAAAATACACAAGGATGTCTTTCTCCATGCAGTTTACACAGTATATGATTTTCAAAGCTCCTTCCAGTGTTGGTTTATGATTTGCACCCAGTACTGTAACAAATGGCTCTAACCTCCAGAAACCCTGAAATGGATTAAGGAGATTCATAAATGCATGGATAGATAGATGATTTTAAAATAAAAAAAAATGGTATTGAAAACCCATTCTGTTTATTATAGGTGTGTTGTTAGTAGGGATGTTACATCAATAGTAAGGTCTGTGCTGCACTTTTGCGTGACCGTAAACATACGAATAACTTCAGATGGCATAAAAATTTGTGAGAAAGATGTAAGTAAAAACTATATATAAGAAAAGCTGAACAGTGGTGATGATACAGCACTGCATCAACACGTTGAAAAGAAAAACAGCAGAAGTCATGTCTGGCAATGCTGTGTGTTTGAGAATTTCATCGTACGATTGGGGAAAATGTGCTTATTAATGGAAAAAAAAGCCAACAGACAGACACACACAGACATTTGTTATTGCTAGTTTTATCCCTTTACGAATTACTTAAGAAGCAGATTTGTGCAGCTTTGAAAGCACAATCAGATATGCTCAGCCTCAAATGTGTTTTGTAACTGTTTAGCTTGTAGTGTCACACATTTGTTAAAGCAGATGAAATGACTAGAGGATTAAGCACTTTTAATACAGTATGTCCTGCACAGTCCCGATAAAGGAACAGAAGCTTTGCATTCGTTCCTTGATTGTAGTGAGCATATCTGCACGTTTGTTCACACATCCATTCATTTTGTAACTGGTGGATACAGTTGAGGGTTTGCGGGTGAAAACATCTCACTTAAATCCACTAACAGATATGGACACAAGTGGCAATGACAAGACAGTCGTAGCAATTAAAAACCAAGGCAAGTTTCAAAAGAAGTGGCTATTTGGCTTGTTACCATCATTGATGAAATGAGCTGCTCCATTTGTTAATACTAACATAAAATATATTTAGGATTTCAGTGCTTGAAGTGCATCTCCCAAATAATATGATATGTACATGCATAGCATGGCAAAATCAGCAATGCTTCACTGCTGAATACAAATATGCAAACACTAAATTTGTGTTATTTGTTTGGTTTGGCATAACCGCTAAAATGTGAAGAATACAGTAAAAGCACTTATGTCATATACATTTTTTTGGTAAAATCTTAACTAGGGCATATTGAGGGCCAGAAAAGTGGGATGACAGACCAGACCTTCCTACAGAGTTCCTAGCAACTTTTAAAAAGTATCTGGATGAGAAACTGGGACAGCTTAACTATCTGCTAACCAAATTTGCTTGATGGACAGAATCGTCTTATCTTGTTTGTCAAACATATTGTGTTTTAATGTTCTTTTCAAATGAAACTGATGCTTGGAATTCAAATGGGTCACCTAAAGACATACTATATCTGACCTTCGATAAAGATGTGAAAGCACTTTTTTCTTTGAGATCATGTATAAGACCTTCAGCTTTTTAGCTTACAAATGTATGTACAGTCATTATTACTTTATTTGATTCTTTTTTTAATCCATCCATCATCCAACTGGCCAAATCCTAACACAGGGTCACGGGGGTCTGCTGGAGCCAATCCCAGCCAACATAGGGTGCAAGGCAGGAACCAATCCCCAGGCAGGGCGCCAGCCCACCGCAGGGCACACACCAAGCACACACCAGGGACAATTTAGGATCGCCAATGCACCTAACCTGCATGTCTTTGGACTGTGGGAGGAAACCGGAGTACCCAGAGGAAACCCATGCAGACACGGGGAGAACATGCAAACTCCACACAGGGAGGACCCGGGAAGCGAACCCGGGTCTCCTTACTGCGAGGCAGCAGCGCTACCACTGCGCCACCATGCTGCCCTCTTTTTTTAATTTGTCTTGTAAAACAAATGAAAAAAAATCATAAAAAATAATAACTGAAAACTTAAAAATAGAAAAAAAGAATTATTAGCATAGCAGAAATAATTAATAAATTATTAATTAATAATTAAGAAAGAAAAATAAGGAAAATGCAGGTACAAATAAATCCAAATAATGTATGGTATAGTAACAGGAGTTAAAGGATTAGTTTGTTTTTTTCAAGTCAAAGTTATTTCTTTACAATCATGGTATATATTAATTTGAAAACAGTTTTATGTGTCAAATTAATATATGCCATGATTGTGAAGAAATAACTTTAATTTAAAAAATACAGAACCTATTGTAAGATTTCTGAACTGTTTTGGGACTCCACCCAACTGGACGACATGCCGAAGAGCATCCTGAAGCGCGATCGCTACGCCTGTGGAAGACAGTTTATCAGTTGCCTGGGCAACCGTGGCTCCCAACACTGCAGCGGCTCGCAGCTAATGCAGATCCAAGTCGATTACGGTCGTGCTATAAACGCTTGCCCATCGATAGGTCATGCAAGGAACATTATAAATGCAGGGAACAGTATTACTTGGCCACTAACCTGGCTACGACCCTGCCTGACTGCTCTGTCTGTGTGTAGGAGAGTGGTACATCCCACTACAATAAATCACTGTGTTGTTCCTGTTTCAAGCAGAATAAAGTTGGTTTTGCTAAAGTACTGAGACTCACACGTCACACTATCCTTAAAAGTACCCTGTGTCTCTGTGTTTGCTTGATCAAAATTCTGCAGCTACTGTAAAAGTTCATGTATTGAGTACATAAAAAATATACAGTCCAAGCATCTTCATCAGTTTTAGTAAAATTCAAAGTAAAAACAGCTTAGACAAAAATGTATCTGAAAAAATAATGTATGTGAAAAATAACTTATTTATGATCTGTCAGCTACAAGTTTACATATTTTATTTATGTTTCTTTAATTCACATTATCTATTTCTTCATAAGTTTCTATATTGTTATGATATGCATTAGTAAATATGTCATAAGGTCAGAAAAAACATGCCTCTATGCCTTTCTATTTAAAGGGAAAAAATCAATCATTCTAACTGGGCTTATTTTACTGTTATATCAGAGTTATAACAGAGTTTTAGGAATGTTCAATTAATATGTTAGCTTATAAGGAATGAAACAGAACCTTTTTAAGCAAATATTTTAAATTACATTTACATGTAATAAATACTTAAGTGAATTTAACATTACAATTCGATACTAGGATTGGCTGTTACCCCAAAATACCCAACTAGAACATTTTTTTCAAGTTCTTCCTAAAAGAGATGATATGATACTTTAATGTAGAAATAAGTACTTTGTTTTATATAACGTACAACTAATATTATTTGAAATATTATTTAAAAAGCCTTATTATGAAATTTAATTAGTAACACCATGTAAGAGGGTTGAAACAAAATATAAATGATATTAATTCATCTTCTACTAGCCACGGTACTTGTTGAAGAGAGGTAATATTATTCTATCTCTTGCCCTACGCGTACCTTCAGTGCCATTCCTCTGTAACTGTGTGTCTGACCTCCCTCCACCAGTGCTTCCTGTCTCAAACACATTCCCCTAAAGCCTGCTTATTTTCATGGCAAGTGCTTCTCAGACTCTGCCATTATTTTCATGGCGCCTTTGTTGCTTCCTGTCCGGTTTGCTATCTTTGAGGGCTACTCTCGCAGCATGTCTCCTACGCTGTTTCACCTCCTCATGTTTCTAACACTTGTGCTTCACCAAAGCCAAACTTGACCAATCAGGTTTCTCTGAGGGACGCACAGACCTTAGTGTTTTATTATATGGTAAAAGGAGCAGGGTAATTGTATTGGAAGGATTCTAGTGTATGCTAATAAAACCAATTAAAGAAAAATTTACTGACTTAAATCATTAGAGTATCTGTTATTACAAGTTGTAAGATAGAAAACGGAGACTCGGAGTTTTGGTGTACCTGCAGGCAAACCCTAATTAATTGAAAAAAAAAAACAAAACGTGTTTTACAAATGGAGAATACATCTTTCAGATGTGAGTCTAAATCTTGACTGTAGAGGGAGGAAGAAGAAAGGTGTTAGTAAACAAAGGCAACCTGTGGAACAGTTGGGAATTACCATCACTTGAGCCCTCAAGCTGTCCCCACTGCATACGTTTATGTCAAAATATATTTCAAGAAATATTATTTCCTACGTGAAAACTGACATCGCTATGGAGGTATTGTGAATGGTGGAAAATGCAGTTCTTCTTAAGAACAAAACATACACTTGGCAGTTTTTAATTGGACCTTCACCATGCAACTTATAGATAACTGGAAAGAACAATAGCAGCAAAATCAAAACTCTTACTAGAAATTTTAGAAATAACGTGAATTGAACATACAGTAGCATGTGTTATTGCTTGATCTATGAAAAATGCAAGAGAATATTTATAAACAGTTTTTTGCAATATACATCAAAGTACAATTGTCTAACTCACAAACAGGGAGACTTCCACTTCCCCATTTGAGCTGACAGTAACAGGAAAGTTCTGAATATTTAGAGACAAGGATTAGTAAAGTGGTAAAAAAAAGTTGAAAAGAAATTCAACAGGATGATGTGGGGATAAGAGTCCATATCTATGCTCTCCGAAAGAACAGGTAGTGTTACTGTGTTTTTTTTAGGGGGGGGGGGGGGGGGGTTGTTGTGGAGACTGTGGAAAAAAAAGACTCATTGCATCTGTGTCAGCTTCAGAATCTTAGTCTGATTTTTTTTTTTTTTTATTGTTTTTTTTCTTCAATTGTAATGTTTTTATCTCTGCTGTGCTCTTGTTTAAAAGATTTCTCAATTCTGTGCCCTTTCTATTCATGCCACTAATGCACAATATTGATTCTAGTGAGGCGTAACTGCTTTCTTAGGTTAAAATGTTTGCTTTTCTGATACACTGTATGTATATTTGTATAATGAAGGCAATTGTTTGCTTAAAGCATTTCAGTTAATTTCTGGGTTGAGCAGTGCAGCGAGCCATAAAAGGGATGCCTACTGTCTTTTGTGTTACTTTTTGCCACATAGTGTTTAATGGATAGAATGAATTATTTCCTATAGAAGTAACCATGCTGGCATGTCAAAAGCTAGCCTGTATGTTATATTGAATGATTTTAAAAAGGTTTGTTTTTAACATTTTTACATAACTTTATAATAATGTAACACCAATTATTCAATAGTCATTGTCAGTTTCACATACTATGCAAATAGTATTTGTGCATTGTAAAACTGTCTAATTTAAGTGACATAACCCATTTCAACATGTCAACAATTAGTTTTACCAGGTTGAAATTTTGTCTGGAGCTTACTACATATATATTACTGTAAAATAAATTCTATAGCATATTTCTGCAAGATACTGAACTGGAACACCTAAAGCGGACACTTCAGTGCTGACTTAATACACTAATCCTGTGCAAGTCATTTAAAATTAGAATTCTTCAGCTTTAGATGGAATATGTTAACAGTTGTGGTATGATTTGTAAGTCACCTTGGATAAAAACATCAAGTAAATAAAAATCTGAAGGCTTCTTGTTATTATTTGTTTTCAGTATGATTATCAAAAATTTTACATTTTCCTTATTTCAGGACATTATATTATATGTTAAACAATATTGTTATGATATCTTCAAACCACTAGTCATCATCAAAATAATTACACATTAGAATTAGCTCTAACGGTAGCATGTTTGCAACATAATTCAATTTGTATTGTATTTGACCAATAACATTCACATTTAATAATACAGCTGGCATTAAGTTAAGTGGCTACACCACTACATGTTTCTCCTGTAACGCCACAAGGGGGCATACCGCCACCCTAACCCGGACACAGACAGGCAGGACACAGGTTCAACACACAACACCCAGTTTATTTATAATAAAAGTGCACAAACCACTAACACTGCAATACACAGTCTATTCCATTCCTTGCCACCAGTCTCAAGCTTTGTCCACTCCTCCCTCCCGACTCTGCCCTCTGAATGGCAGGACTGTCTCCATTTTATAATGCACCTGGAAGGACTCCAGGTGCCTAACGAGCTTCTTCCGGCCACACTTCCGGGTTTGGTGGAAGTGTGACCAAATAAGGCCCTGGAAAGGTCCATGCGCCTCCTGGCGGTGGTCACGGGTTCCAACAGGGTTGAGCTCCCATGCTCATAACCCATGGCCCCACTTGAAACCAAGGGGGCTGTCCTCTATCGCCCCAGAGAAGAAACTGTCATGATAATACTCTCTCCCTCACACTCTGGGCATCCTGGTCGGGTAGGGATTCCGGCCACCCACCACACCCCATATGGTCTGTAGTTTAACCCTTGTGTCTGTGAGCCTCTCATCCAATTGTAATATATATGTGCTGCTGAAAATAGAGGCCCAGCAGAGACTGCAGTTACAGCAATGCTTCATTAGTGAAGGAAACGAGAAGGGCCATAAAATGCCCATCACTGTATGCCCCAATATTGTGTATGCAGCTCCAGAGCCAGTGACTCCAGGGGCTCAAATGTATGCCTGAAGTCTCCCAAAGACTAGGTGACAGCAGGAAAATTTTAAATCTAATATAAGGATCTCTCTGCTCCTCAGTATAGTGGCCAGATGTAATATCTGGATGGTTTCCTAGCCTTTTATTGGAAGGCTTAGGTACAAGAATACAGGGGCATATGAGGTCACTAGGGGAGTTTTGTCAAGGCAACCCTAGGAGTTCCCCTGCTCTTTACTGACTCTGGTACTGTTAGTAGAGCTTGCCTAAAAATCATTTACATGTTTGGACTTAAAAGACCCTCCTGACATATTTAAGCAAGTGGGCAAGATTTCAGCTGGCAGGAGGAAGTGAGTTCCAAGGAATAAAATGGAAAGAATTGAAGTGAAAGGTATTTTCTAATTGTGCCCTTAGTTTTCTGCCTTTACCTTTAAATCTCTGTGCCCCCTTTCTGACTGCAGTAAGTACACTATTAATATATAGATAAGATAATGGAAAGCGCCCTTGAATGGTGTACACTGTGAAAAAGTACTATATAAAATAAAAGTCAACTATATCAATCAGACAAACTTGAATTGTTTTTTCTTTCACAGGTGACATGTTTTATATATTTACAGAGTGCATTAATGCACCTGCCATGATTTGTAATCTCTGAAGCAGACTTTTTATGAAACACTAAACTATCCTATAAAGCCTGGTGATGGTGAGGGGGTAAGGGTGACCTGACAGAGAACAGCAAACAATAAAATATTTTGATGAAAGTTAAATATTGCCTAATGGGAGTTGGATCTATATGGAGGCCAACTGAGCAATTCAGCATAAAACCATGCAAGTTAAACACCATATTTACATATGCAGATGTAACTCAGTAATCTCTTAATGTTTGTTAACACCATTATCATGGCATCATGGTGTTACCCTTGAATTATAATTATTTTCTTGTAAAGTATTGCAAGTTCTTTAACTGTGTGCCAGGTGGAGGCTGCAACTGCTGTCCAGCAGATGCAATACTGCCTAATGTATAAGGTTGTTCAAAAGTATATCCTTTATTTCTTTTGTACATTAAAGAAATTTTGTGTTTGTAGAAGCTTCTGTAATGAATAACTGATTATGTATAGTTTTATTAATTTTGTCCATTGGTAGTTAGGTTGTTTTTATGCATTTATTCATGTTAATTTATTGATTTTTCAGTCTAAGCTTCAGAAACTTACTGCTGTGCTGTTTAACCTACTTTAAGATATTTTTAAGTTTAAAAAAGCAAACTCAGTTTTATCACCAATGGAAACTCCTGCTCCGCATTAGGAGAAAAATGTCTCTTTTTCAAATGATTTTAAATTCACCCCTTTTTATATTTTCAACATGGCAAGCATAAAGTAGCCTTGACGCTTCACAGCTCCCAGATGTTGGTTCAATGCTAGATTGTGTTTCCTTTGTGTGATATCTTTGTACTCATTTTTCAGCAGTGTTGCTTTAATCTTTGTTTGTAAGCTATTTCTAAATTGCCTCCCACCTCATTTTTTTTTTTTGCAAATCTTCATTCAGTATTGAATTTATTGTGTGCTTCATGAATGAATAAGCCTGGTATAATGAAACATAATGTGTAACTGTGAAAGGTTAAGAGGACAGTTAGTTACAGAAATACTTAGTTGTGTACCAGTCAATTCACCAGTAATCAGAACTGGCCAGATTTCTCCCTTATTATATGATAAAATGAATTGTAAGTGGCAGAGCATCTTCAGATTTTATTAGAGAGAATGTGAGCCAAATACATGTTCAGATATGGTTGAACTCTCAAGAGAAGCATGCAGTGGTCTACCGTTATCATGCGGCTACCATTTATTAAAATGAACATAGCAGAGGACAACAATTTGTGATTGTCAATCAAGTTGTGTATTTAAAAAAACTGAAGTATAAGTGAAGTCAGTGAACTGAAATTATTAAACAGTACATTAGAAAGTAAAAAACAGGAAGGGCTGTTAATAATTCCTTGCTCTTATATTAAAACTCAGAAGCACACATCAAGCTAATGAAAACTTTCAACAGGTTTTAAATGGTCATTCATTATCATTTTATTTTAGCAGTTTGTGTTCACTAATAGTGACATTTCTTTAGTATGCAGGACACAGAGAAAATAATTCATGCATTGCTTTGTACTGTGTTATTCACAGGTTGCTTTGTTTGTCACATCAAATCAAATGTATTTATATAGCCCTTTTAAGTAAAATGTTGACCAAAGTGCTTTACAACAATAAAACCAAACAGCTGATTATAATGCAAGAATGGAACATGAAAGGTTAGAATATAAAAGATTAAAAAAAATAGAATAAAAGAAGATAAAAAGAAAATAAAATTAACACATAACCAAACACAATGCTTGCTAGCATAACACTGAACATACACAACTGATCATACACATCAAAGCTAAAAACAGCCCATCACGATTACCTAAAATCATTCAAATAAAAATAAGTTTTAACTGAAATTTAAAAACTTGTATTGGCTGATGTTTTAGTGAGGAGAAAGGCTCTTACAGAACCTAGGACCCACTACAGTAAGGCCTGGTCACCCTGAAGCTTCAAACCTGAGCAATCCCTAAGTATATTCCTGAAAGACCTGGAGGATCAGTAAGGACAAAAGAGATCTGCAAGATAAAATGGACCTGTCCCATGTAAAGTTATAAAAAAAAAATTAAACTTAAATCTAGTCCATACCTTGTAGGGAGCCAGTGGAGAGAAACCAACACAGTGAAAACTGATCACTTGTTAGTACCAGTGAAAACAAAGCATGAATAAGCTTGTGCAATTAATTAAAAGACTGAAATGGATTAACTTTAGTTTTTGTCATGAGCTGGAAAAATCTACTTTTAACCACAGCATTTATTGTTTATCAAATTGAGATGAGAGTCAGAAAGTTTATTAGAACATTGGAAAAACTGTGATGAGAACAGGCCATTCAGCCATGAAAGCTCATCCATCTTATTCAGTAAAGTTTCTGATATGAGATGTGATTTGTGTGGTGTTTGTAGACCTAGGATGATAATATTAGTAGAGGCTGTTGAAGTAACAAAACAGAATAATTTCTGATTTTGGATTAATTGCTTGGAGAAAATTTGGTGCTATCTACATGTAATATTCTCAAGGGAATTAAAAAGAGTAATGAGAGTAACAGGAGAAAGTAGGGTGAAATGACACCTTTTATTGGCTAACTAAATAGATTACAAATGCAAGCTTTCGAGGCAGCTAAGGCCCCTTCATCAGGCAAGATGTAACCTAATTCTGGGGTTTCACAGGCAGGTAGATGTGAGTATCGTCTGCTTTGCAGTAGTGTTATAACTGTTGTGGTGGACGGCTGGGGATTCAGCCAAGCCGGGACGTCTGGAAGGACCCGGAGAGGGACAATACCTCCCTGGGACCATGAGAGGGCAGCTGCTCTGGTTTGCGTAGGGGCCAGGGGAACTGACCTTGGAAGCTCATCCCTATTGGGGCTCGTGGTCACTGCCAGGGGGCGCCTGGATAATTAGGGAACCCTGGAAGGCAGTACTTCCGCAACACCAGGAAGTGCTGGTGGAAGATCATCAGGAAGCACCTAGAGCACATCCAGGTTAACTATAAAAGAGGCCGCCTCACTCCATTCGGGGAGCCGGAGCCGGGTGGAAGAGGACAGAGCTTGTGATGGGAGGAGTAGAGGTGGCAAAAGGAAAGACAGCGATAAGGACAGAGTCATTATTGTGCTGGTTTGTGCACTGTGAGTGCTGTGTTGCAGAAAAGAGGAATAAATGTGTGTGTTGTGAACGTCTGGTTGTCTCGGTGTCTGTCTGTGTCCGGGCATCTTTTACACTGTTTAGAATAATGTACAGTGGCAACTTATCTAATTATTAAAGAACTGGTCCAAAGCAGACTCTTGACATACCCCATGGGCAATGGAGGATGTGGAAGATGACGGGTTAGCAGTATTAACACTGAATGTCCTTCCCCCTAAAGTAGTCCATAAACCCCTCAAGAAGTACCTCATTGCTCAGACCTATCAGTAAGAATGTCACGGTCAACCATGTTGAAGAAAGTACTCAGATTCAGCAGGGTCAGCTTAGCACCACTCCCAGAATTAACTGCTAGCAGCAGATCCTTTGACACTCTAAGAAACACAGATTCAGTGCTGTGAAATGGTCGGACCAGACTGAGTTTTATCAGGACAGCTTTTTTTGGTATAAAAAGCCCAGCAACAAAGTCAGAAAAACCTTTTGAAGGGTTTTAGAAAGAAATGTTTATTTGGAGATGGAATGAAAACTAACAGGAAGTGAGGGGTCAAGAGTAGCCTTTTTCAGCAGAGGTTGAATGAATCATTGCATGCTTAAAATAAGATGGAAGAGAAACTAACACTAAACAAGTATTTTTATAAAAAAAAACACTGGGCCCAATTACTTCAAACACATCTTTAAAGTAGTGAATAGGTACAATATCAATAATGCAAGAATCTAGCTTTATGTGTAAGAGAGAGAAGGTTACTCAAGTAGGTGAGAAATACTGGCAGAAACTGACAAAGGGCAGTGTAATGTATTACAAAAACATGAGCAGGAAGAAGAAAGTGACAACTAATACAACAAATTTTACTAATGAAAAAATTAAAGAAACATAAGAGGCCAGAGAAGACATAAAATATCATATATATGTGACAATGTTGGCCCTATGAACTCATCTTTTTTTTTTTAACTTATTCTCTGCCTTCCTACAAGCCCGCCAGAGAAGCTAGGTATCATTATTAAGCCATGGCTTCATTTTCCATTTTGGCTGTCTTATTTTTAGAGGAGATATACAATTCGGAATGTCTAAACAATTCAGGCCGAAATGACTGACCAAATCCTTAGTGCTATAATGAGGAAGAGTGAATTCAGTCATACTAGTATAGAGAGCCATTTACGCATTGGAGAACTAGGAAGTAAACATTGCAGATTAGCATCAAACATACAGTAATGCTCTGGTCAGAAAGGCATGAATTATTTGTTTCAATATTATAAACAGAGACTAGAACTAGGGCGTACAAATACATATCTCCGTTCTTAAGTTTCATTTCAAAGGTGATTTCAAAGTACTTCTTACTATACAATATAGACAAATATAGAAAGCTTTAAAAAGTGTTAACTCTGTTTACCTAACAGAACATATCAGCACATACATACTGGAGCATGTATTATGAACTCAAAGCACTTGACTTCTAAAGATTCCATGGATAAGTAAATCTACAGCAAGACATCAAGCTTCTATCTATATTATATGTCCCCAAAGCTGTGCTACGATATGGCTACTTTTGTTAGGATGCTCTGCCGTGCTCAGCATTTAAATAAAGGCTGGAGACAGATTATACTTAGTCTAATTTATCCTGATTAGAGCTGCTGATTTGCTGTTCATATTGCAACTCTGTTTCTTAGCCATTTGCATATAAACACAGGCTTGGTAGTAATTAAGAACTTTTATGAACAGTTCTCTATTATGTTTCTTTCCTGCTGTGGTATTTGGTACCACTGCCACTGTCAGAATTGCACAAATAGTTCTTCATTTTGTTTTGTTTTCTTTTATTGATTTAACTCTTTTACCATTGTAATCACAATTGCTCCCATTTTCTGATTTGGATTGGTATGATGCCACTTGTTGCTTGGCAAGTGTACTACGCTCATTACATGTGACATAATGGCGGCCATCATATTTAAGATGGCTTCCCAGTTCAAGGGCACATTTAACCGTGTAAGACTTTCAATTTAATTCAAAATCCTGGTTTCAGCTTTAGAATGTTTAGTGACATTGAGTTTAGTGCTACCCAAAACCATTATTTGACAGTCTCTATCTTCTATTGATCCTGAGTGGAGTGGTGGCTCTGAGGCTAGGGATCTACACTGGCAATCGGAAGGTTGCTGGTTCGAATCCCGTAAGATTCCAAAAGGGACTCTGCTCTGTTGGGCCCTTGAGCAAGGCCCTTAACCTGCAATTGCTAATCGCTTTGAGTAGTGAGAAAAGTGCTATATAAATGCAAAGAATTATTATTATTATTATCCTGATTAAGGCTGTAGAAGTAGGGGGATACAGAACAGCAGAAGTCTGAGGACATAGATTTGAGGGACTGCTTGTGTGACTGGTGCTGAGGTGCTCCTGTTGTTCCAAGACTAACAAACGCTTGCCCATCAATAAGAGGATTTAAACCACTGGAGAGTGGTGCCAGAGATACCCAGAGTATACTCCATTCTGGACAGTAGAATATCATTCGTATATGACCAAGAAGAGAACAATCAAAGTGCATGAATGCAAAATAGTCTTATCCATACTGTTCTTTAGTTGTTTGACAATGAGGCTAAATGAAACATCCTGGCTATTTAACTTAAAAGAAATTGGACTGGCAGTAATTAAGTATGTTAGCAAATGGATATAAACATAGTAAAGCTTCCCAAACTGTTAATAACCATTTACTAGTAAGAACTAAATTCACCACTGGAATGTAATAGTTTTACATCATTGTTCAAACATTTACATTTACATCATTTAGCAGACGCTCTTATCCAGAGCGACTTACAACAGTGCTTAGTAGTCTACGACTGTTCTTCAGTCTTTAAGGCTAGGATTAAATCTACTGTCATTAAACAAGTTACCGCTGACCAAGTTGTACACAAAACTCAGCGCTAGAACATTTTAAAATAAAATAAACATCTTAACAAATTATTTGTAAACAGAATATTTTCTGCACATTAAATTCATAGTGATTTAGATCACTATACATGTATTCTATATCAGAAACCTCTGCCTCCTGCTATCATGCATATTATTGCCTCCATAATAAAATTATTATGAGCTTTGATCTCAGCCAAAATAAAAAAAAAAAACTTTTTTTAATAAAGTAAGTTTTCAATTGTTTATTTTTCATGTAGGAGAAGCCTGATCAATACATATATGACCTCATTTTTGTTTGCTTATCTGTATTTTGTTGTTCCGCCTGTTGGAGTCTATATAGAACAGATGCACATTATCATAAAAGAATAAAAAAAACACCAAATTTTTTCCCCTTGCATTTAACATAATATGCATTGTTTCCAAGGTTTTGTTTTTTTTTTTTTTAAATTGGGACTGAGGTTTACACCAATAGTCTTAAACCATGTTGCGAATGTGATTGTCAATGCTAAATTGATTAACAATGGCATTAAGTTGGCAGTAAGTAGACTGACACCCCAGTACAACCCCATAAAAATCGCTGGGAAAGATTGGCATAGAAAAAAAGTAGAATAAATGTTATTTTCTACCTCAGCTCTAGCTTATTTTTTTATTAACTACAGTACCATTTGAAGGGCTGCTGCCAACAGATTTTCATCTGTGTTCAATATCATGTATACTTTGACCCAGAAATACTTTAGGGAATAAAAGTTTAGTCCACACTGACAATTTCATGATGGTAGATTTGTAGCATTTATTATAGTGAATGTGTTCATCCAGTAAATATTTCCCTTGTGATAGTGAAAGTAATTGAACTCAAAGATTCCTTATATATCCCGCAGCATTTAACCTTTATGTGTTGTATATGACTAAATCTTACAACTGCAGAGAACTGCAGCCCTTACCAATGTCTGGCACACACCACTTGCTTGAGTTTCAGATGGGTTGAGTTGTTTTTACAAATGCAACTAGTGGCTACATTTTAAAAACATCTTATTATTATTTTGTGAGACAGTATGTGGCTTGAATCCTTACATAATAATTATGAACCAATTCCCTTGAAGACTACCAGTCTACTTGGAATTATTGCCTTAAGTATAATGTTTTTAAAATTATTATGCATAGTACTGAATAATATTAATATGATTATACAGATGGTTAAGAAATTTAGTTTATAGTGTTTGCTCTTAATGTTGCCCAAATATGATTTTGTGGTATTTTCAAAAAAATTGTATTTAGTCTGTTATTTGATAAATATATATTCTAGTAATATTTTTTTACTTGCTACACATTATTTTAAACTGAGATATTTCTATATACATTTTATGTAGCTAAGTCGATATATAAAATCTCATGTTTTTCTTTTCTCACTGCTGTAGTAAATATAACTCAATAATTAACAATCCATTATCTAAAGACAGCTAATTATGCCGTGATTACACCATGTCAGATACAATGTACTTTATTTATGAGCACCTAATAAACATCTACTGTTGATGCTGGTGTAAAATGATTCAGTAAAGGAACACTCATTATATCAAAATGACACCATTATTTGTGAGCTGCTTTGGTTAAAGAAAGGACACAACCACATTGTGAGATGAAGTTTAAACTTCTTTAAACTAGTATGAACAATAAGGATAGATCCAATTCCAAATTGCTCAAACTAATAATAAAAGATGGCCTACTGTATGGTCTGATATGAAATATACAGTAAATTACATCATCTTTGAGCCATCACACGTTGAAAGTGTTGAGCACCGTATTTTAGCTTGGCTATGAAATGTTGCTTTCATTTTTCTGTGAAATGGTAGACATACAGTACTAGAAACAAACAAAAAAACAAGCTTCTTTTTACCATATTATATTGTGACATTTGGATGAATTTTGCAACATTGATTTTAAACCCAGAGGCTAATAGGTCTAGTCCCGTGTATTTGTCCCAATGATGTCCAAGTTTAATTTCTTGTGGATCCTATATTTTCTTTCTATACAACCAAACAGTAAGTATAGATTAAACAATGTTTTGGTTGGACATATTAAATGAGAATTTGACTTTAAAAGTTATTTTAAATATACTAACAATTGTATTCAACTCATTTTAAATTATTCATATTTAGAACATGTTATATAATATCAGAAAAAAATAATAATTTACCAAAAAGTAGGCCAGAAGAGCTTTATGCCGAATATGTGATATAAAGAACTCTTTTAAAAAAAAAAAAAGAATTTCAAACAAAGATAGCATATAAAAGAAAGAGCTCAAAATGAATCAAAGTGAGCAATTATGCGGTCTTGTAACTGTCCTGTTTCTTGCACCCACACAGTTTAATGATAGGTGGCTGGCAAAGCATTAGAAGTTTTATTAAAAAGTGTCCATGATCATTGATGGAACGATCTGAGTATTTCTTTGGTTTACCTTCTAGGCTGCCAGCAACATTCTACCCAGTCTTAAATGATTATGAAGATGAGATATCATTGTAAATGAGCAACTTTAAACCAAAACAGAAAATGGAAAGAGAAAACATAAAACTGAAGAAGCACTTTAGTGCAGCCAAGTAGCTCCACACAAAGGATCAATACCCTCTTACACAAGGGCTTTCCTCATACTATTGACTTACCATGAAAGAATTTGTAGTAAAGCTTAAGAAGCTAGCAAAATGTCAGCAGGGCCTCTACATGCAGCGTATATCCAGCAGTGAGAGGTGCCTAATTGAAAGCTGAAATGCAGACCCTGTTTTATTGCAGAGGAGCAGATAAGATTCCTCACTTCAGCTGGACTAAGCCTACCATTCTTCACTTGTGGTTTGTGGAAAATAAATTGGTTCAGCAAAATAGAGACACTTTCTCTTTTAATTCATCAATTCTGCCTGCATTTCCGCCCAAAAGACGCATTTTGTATGTGGATACAGTTATCCTAATTTGTATTTAAGTGCCCCAGTTCGCCACGTTCTTAAAGTTTGCACTTTCAGGACTTTTCTGTACTTAAGTGTGTTTTTATCCTTTCCATCACCAGCTGTCAAGAAGTTTCCATATAGTTCACTCAGTACTCAGCCATCCCTTACAGAGTACAAATTATGTATTCTGTTCACTGTTCTTATTATACCCAACTAACCTCTATACCTCATTTCTCTTTTTGCTCACTGTCTTTTACCTTGGAAAAATCTCTATTATTTTGTGTAGTGTTGCCATTAGATTTCAGGTACTTGGACCTCTGCTAAACTTTATGTTTCTGTTCAATCATGACACATTAAAACACCAGCCACTTTTTTGCTTTATAAATTAATGGTTATGGCTATTGAGTGGTGTTCTAATCTTTTTTTTTAATTAATTTAAAGCAGCACTAGGATGTTGACAGGCCTGTAATCAAGCTGCCAGCTAAGTGATATTTTCTTTTTCTGTATCCAATCATCAGTTCTGTGCTACACAGGATGAAACCACCTAATGGCCTTTCAAATGATGCTTATAATGGCTTGTAATAAGGCATATTATTTTTTATAGATGCAGAGGCTGAGTAGGAATTATGTTTTTTTTTTTGCCAGTTGTCACTGTCCTGTGGATTTAGAACACATTAAGTTGTACTCACTTTGAAACTTTAATATTAAGTCTGACATTGACAAGTCACACATACAGTATGTGGTGTTTTTCAGCCCTGCTGTACCTTTGGTAAAGAGCAGCTTTAAAAACAATTTTACAATTTGTTGTGTTTCTGTCTTATGTGTTACTTGTTTTGCTAAGAAATAAAAAAGTGAATGTCAAACATTTTAAGTAGAAGAAAAATATTGTACTTTCACTATTTCAGAAGGACCAACGTTCTTGTTAAGATTTGTGGTCATACAAGTGTGAAAACTCAATATTCTTGGTCAGGACTTATTTAGATGTCATATTTATGGACATAACTAAACAGATGTTTCTGTTCCAAAGAGACAGATACAATCTTAACAGCTGTTCCAGTGTCTCAGGCTGGACTACTGTGGGAGCTATCAGTGATGATGCATCTCTACTTCTTTTCTTAGTTTTATGCATTGGGTGGCAAAACCTTTTTTATAAAAACATGCACTGCAACTTACTTTGCAACTAAATCTTTTTTAAATTATATATTTTATTTCCCTCCCTGTTATCTGCTCATTGTGCAAGAGTTGGTGTTATACATAAGGTCCTGTCCATTGGTTACTTAGATAACCAATGTCTGCAGGTTTATGTACTTTTCCACTAAAAAATATACTCCTTGTGAGCAGTACAGTGTACTTTGTAAACAATTTACTTAATTGATGTCTACATTTTGAAATGTTAAAGCTATCAAAAGATACTTTCTCATTGACATATGCTTTTATCTATTGTGTGAGCATTGTAGATTGGCTTCCCGTTGTTAAGTGTTTTGTTATAAAAATGAGAATCCCTAATTAAACTGACTGGCGACACACTTCACTTATCTTTCATGGGTTTTATCAGTGGATGTTGTTCTTGAAAGATTACCAAATATTGGTGCATGCCACAATATACCAGATGACAACAGAGTAGAGGAAAACCAGTTAATAAATAAACACCAGGGGTCCACAGTCAGCCAAAGACACAGTTTACAGTGTACTAGGTCAACTGGTCACACTTCTCATCTTGTTAGGAATTCTACAGTATCATCAGTATGTGTTGATCAGAAGAAGATTGCATCCTTGTATTGCTGAATCACAATGCTCCCAATGTCTTCTGTCACTTTCAGTGTGCAATAGTAGTAGTTTTGCAAGGTAGAACTCGCCATAATTGCAAAGTACCAAAGTGGAATAATGAGAAATATCAAAAAAAGTACACATGCACATTATTCATGATACATTTCTACTTCTTCCCATTTTTTTCTGGTCTATTGATTCTGGAAATCGTCACTGTTTCGAATAAATACCATATGGTTGCTGTATGTGCTTTTGTTATTACAAACTTGTGTTCCACTCTAATTTTAGTGTGCCAGAAATCAATTTTAAAATACTCTTATTACAAGAGTAGATGGCATTGAACATTTCTAGAATTCTATTGCAGATATGGAAGGATGGAAAATTGCTTTAGTCTTCCATGCTCTCTGTTCCCACCTTACTATCAGAGATTAGCAAGCTTTTGTTGCAGCTGTCTGATCACTTACTGTGTCTGGGAAAATGTTGTAATAAACCCGTCACTGGACCAATCTGGCTGATCAAGCTCAGAGCACATCCCACCATTCACCAGACTGCTGATAAAGTATTTAGTTCAGATCAACTTTATTGACTGCTACCACGGTATTAATAGGTCTGTATAGGAATTTTCATTCTTCTTGAATTGATGCTAATCCCAAGCTATCATTTATTTTATCTGCATGTCAATATGTCCTGACATGCTTCCATCTTTAAATTGAGAATGAAAATCTCTCATCCTAAAAGCAACACTTTCAGCTTGCAAATCTCTGTAGTCTTACTGCACATACTGTAAGCATTCAATGCAACTATCAGTGGCACTTATAGAAATAATTCAAGCCAAGCTTGTCTTATCGGAATATGTTTCCTATTAATTAAAACTAGAATACTGAAATCTTTTTTTGTAGTTAAATTAATTAATTTAATTTTTGCAACAATTAGAGAAATTGTATAGTATATCATATTTTGATCATATACAGTAAACTAGAACTTAGCTATCATACCTCTAGCAAGAAAAAAATATTGTTTTTCAATGTCTGTTACTTTCCTTTTGTCCCCAATTAGTTTTTTGATTGAAACTTATTTTATTTTAACTTCAATAAGCACAAAAACATTTAGGAATCATAGAAAAAAAACAGATTGTATCCATAGATGGCAACAACAACAGTAAAAAGGGTTCCTTATGGGACTAAATCTACTGATGCCATCGCAGACTGGCAAGAGAGGATAGGGAGACACAGTGCGCCCCATAGGAGAAAAGGAAGAAGAAAAGAGGAAAATTAACAATTATGATTAGTGGCATTGTGCGGACCCCTCTCTAGCTTGCTTCGATTCAGGTTTGTAGCAGCTTGCCATTTATTTATATTGGAGCCATATGATCCATTGATCCAAGGTGGCAAAAGTTCAAGTAAGGTTAGACTAAGGAAAGAAGATTTGCAGTTGATTACAGAAAGTGAGTTAGGGCATTTCCATTGAGAGGCTAAAATTCAATTAGCAGAATTGGTACCCGGACCAGAATAACCTCTGCTGAATAGAAGTCAAGGTAAGAGAAGAGAGGGCCAGGAAATGAAACTTATGAGGCAATCAGGGAATATTAACAGAGAAAATATTAGATTGCCAATTGGAAACATTAATCAAAAATGCAGAAACTTGGGGTCAGTCTAAAAACATATGGAGAGATGTTCCATGTGACAGATGGAACTAACAGGCAACTACGTGACATAAAGTGTATGAAGGATGAGGTACAGGAGATGTACAAATTTAAATTGAGTATACTGATACTTGGGGTTGTTGGGGAATGCTGTAATATTGTTAAGGATAGCTTTCCACAAGAAAGGAGGCTGTGCTGCCAGACTGAAAATTATGGTAAGAGGTAGTAGATGTCTTATGCAAACTTGTATAAAGGGACGATACCATCTTAAAGTTTAAAAATAATAAACAGCAAAATGTATAAAGAGAGTGTGAAGGGAATGCAGAGATTATTGGGACCCAATTTGTCTTAAGGACTCAACTAATCTGAAGATAGACAAAGGAAGAATTAGGAACATAAAACATCAACCTAAGTAATTGAAATGTTTCAAGTCCAAGTTCATTATAAATTCATCCTAATACTTTGACCAGCCAATATTTGAAAATTGATGGGACTGTTACCATTATAAAGAGCATTATTTTGGAAAATAGGAGTATGGCTGTGTCAAATTGCAGTTGTGTCAAAATGTTTATCCCCTTTCCATCAAGTATGCAAAGTATATATGACTAAAGTACTTAAAGTAGGGAGGTGTGACTTTAATTTCAAGGCAGCAAAAGGAAGAATGGAGAGAGATCTAGGGGGCACCATGTTGGACTCAATAGGGGACCAGAGTGGTACATTTGTGGGAGGATTTAACCAGATCCATATTGGTCGACAGGTATATGCACAGTGATACAACTCTAGGTCTGGCAGCAACACCCTGATCACAGATTTATAATAAACCAAAGTGGAGTGCTTAGTGGAAGGTCTCTTACCATTCCATAGAAAGTCAGAAAAAAGAGATCTAAGTTCTGATTAATATTTCACAGGGCAAGATAGAGAGACCCTGGCACTAACCAAGTTGAAATGAGGGTTTCTGGAACAAAAAGACAGTGGAGAAAAGAGCCATGAAGAGAGGGATTCCTTAACACTTTTAAAAAATATAATGGCAAATAAGTGCAATAATATCCTACAGAAATGGAGAAATTTAGATGCCCAAATATTTCAAGTAGTTATCCAAAGGGACAAACATTTGAAAACCTGACTAGCGGAACAGGTAGTGCAATGGAAGGAGTCCAGACTTTTACAGCCAGGAAAGGTTTCAAACAAACTAAATAAATGAAGGATACGAGGCAGATCAACAGGGATATTACAAAGAAATGTTGTCAGCATATAAAGAGATTTTGTGTTATGAACCATGAACTGCAATAGGGGTGGTCAACTCAAGACTGCAAACAACAATAGCAAGGGGCTCAAGTGAAATAGTAAAAAGTAATGAATCTGAAAGGTTTGAGAGATTGTGGTGTTGGTGAGAACTGAAGCCATGGTGAAGGAGCATTTGTTTTTCCTAATGAAAGCATCAACATTGTTGTCAGCCTGAGCATGTTTCAGGTTAAATATTTAAGCACAGCCCTTGTATTCTTTAAGCACTTGGCTGTTCTGGTCTTTAAGTAGTACCACTATGTTCCATGACTAAGTTTATATGCTAGCTTAGTTTTAGAAGATGAAGGGGCTGGGTGTGGTGAGTGATAACCTATTATGGGATGCTGTTATTTTTTGATAACCTGAGAAGTACAAACCAAAAATATTTGAGAAAGAATCACTTTTTTTGCCCAGGGACAAGGAAGTCTTTTATTCCAGCTTATTAAACAATAGCTTAGTACATTATTTGAACTAATTTCCATAGTTTTCTATAGATATAAAGGTGGAAATACACTTCCTTATTTTCAAGAATCCCATCGTTTCTCTCACCTTTAGTTGGTATACAGGTCAGTAAAACTGCCTTCAGAAATCGACCATTTTCTCAGTTATTTTACCAAAATGTTCTTTTTTCCATCATCTGTCGTCTGGTGTTTTAGAGAACAAGAAATGAGTTTTCACTCCCTGGTTCCTCAACGGCCTGTCCACAACTATTTGTTTCTGAAAGTGGCATAGTATTATCTTCATCAAACATAAACCTTCAGGAGACATTTGCTCTTATAAAAACAGTCTTTTCAGAGAGTTTGTAGTTGTATCTGGAAAAAAGGGACTCACTATGTTTCTACAATCCCTGTGCTAAGGTGATATTGCATACATTTCTTAACCTTAATCAAATAGTTAGGTTAATTTGAAAACTAAACTTATATATGCTATAAAAATAAAAACAAATTGAGGCAAGTCACAAATGACAAAATACTAAAATACTGTACATATGGCCAAAAATGAATACTAAACTAAAAAAGCATGGGGCAAGTGAAAGCAATATAGAAGTAAAAACTAATTTTACAAAATGGTATTAAAATAAACTTGACCATATCCATTCAGCACTGGGAGTGAAATACCAAGAGCTTACAAAATTAAGCAGTCTATAAGCAATTAAGAAAGAAAGTTAAAGGATGGTGATAGTATTGAGCAGTAATGGAAGAAATGGCATAAAGGAGAAGGGGCCTATAGGCAGTAATATGTGAATGACATTAATACTGTATAATGAAAGAATACCTCACATAAATGGCAAGGTTTAAACCAGGACTGTCTGAATGTGAAGGACTAGGCCAGTACATTTTCTGATGAAGACATTACCAGGAAACAAAGACGATTTAGAAATAATAAACAATTGAAGGACAACCTACAGTAGATGAGCAATAGAAGCACAGTTCAAAAAGGAAGTGTTACATGGCACTGGAGAAGAGAAATTACATTTTTTTTCCACCATAAAAGAAAAAGGCATATTGCTGAAAACAGCGAGCCTGGAAAAGCAATTCAATAATACTATAGATAGATTTGTTTTTTCTTGAACAGGATGAGAAGACTGTATGGAAGCTACTGAGCGGCAAAAGGCTGGTGCAGATAACTGAGTTGTGATGAAGGCAAGACCACTAAGTCATTTCATACGTTAGGTGGAGTGCAATAGGCCTGCTTTGGCAATGAAAGAGAATAGAAGGCCACAAATGAGGAGCAGATATGTGTCAATGTATAGGGTGTACATGTATAATTCATAAAGAAGCCAGTAAGAGCCATCTGTAATAACAATAAATGATAAGTTAAGAAATAGCTTGCTTTAAGAGCAGGATAGAGAACATCCAGTAATTTAAAGAGGGCAGCATAAAATATGAACAGATTGGAAAGATGTAAGGGAGAAAATGACTACATTACAATATACTTTATTTACAAAAACTGTAAAAAAACAGTAAATAATTAATAAAAAAAGGGGATGAGCATAAAACCTGACTGGGAGGAATTCACAGTGTGGGTGGTCATATTTGTCACATCAAGTGATTGAGAACATGTACACGTATTACTTCTTAGAAAACATAAGGAGGATGTGTTTAAGACAATGTTTTTTCCTTTTTATAAATAACTTTGTATGATTGAGAAATTAACGGAGGATGGTATTGTTTTACCTTCTTATCAGAATGAACAGAAAATGGGAGCTGCAACAAGCTGGCATTCATATAATTCTACATGTGGGTATGAACTGTGTTTGCAAAAAAAACATTGACTATACAAAAGTTTATGAGCTTGTGTCATACCACACAAATATGCTTTCCTCAAAACAAAATTAACTGATTAATGGATGGTTGAATAGTAATTCTCTGGTAGGTCAGCATCAAGAGTTTTATTTATTTTTTTGGCAAATGTTCTTTGTTCTGGAATTCATAAACAAAATTCAAGCTATAATCAGAATTCAACTAAAACGTTGTGCTTGTTTATGTGACATTGAGAAGGACCCCTTTTTATAAGTCGTTCAAAGATTGAAGCTCTTTGCAAAATGATATCTGCAGCACAACAGTCAACTAAAATATTTTATTATGGAATGGCATTTTTTCTGAAACTACTTATGGTAATATTCTGAAATATAGTCCAATTATGACTCTCGTGAAGGTACTCACCTTGTCTAGCAGATCACATGATATGACATTTATTCTGAACAATGTTAAAGCCACTCAACAGTTTCTATTTCTGAATTATTCATCAACTCCATTAAAATATTGATAATTTTAGCTAAAAATAAAAAGGTGTTACAGAACCAGCCACATAAAATTGTTTATGATTTGCATATTCCAGGGGGGGCGGCACGGTGGCGCAGTGGGTAGCACTGCTGCCTCGCAGTTGGGAGATCTGGGGACCTGGGTTTGCTTCCCAGGTCCTCCCTGCGTGGAGTTTGCATGTTCTCCCCGTGTCTGCGTGGGTTTCCTCCGGGTGCTCCAGTTTCCTCCCACAGTCCAAAGACATGCAGGTTAGGTGGATTGGTGATTCTAAATTGGCCCTAGTGTGTGCTTGGTGTGCGGTGTGTTTGTGTGTCCTGTGGTGGGTTGGCACCCTGCCTGGGATTGGTTCCTGCCTTGTGCCCTGTGTTGGCTGGGATTGGCTCCAGCAGACCCCTGTGACCCTGTGTGGATTCAGCGGGTTGGAAAATGGATGGATGGATATTCCAGGGGTAACACAATGACCACAGAAACAGTATTTACTTTACTTATATTTCAAAATGTACTCAAAGATTACTGATTGGCCCATGAGGTTGCAAAACCATGTCCTGTCAGATGTTACTTTTTACTACCCTTATTTAAATATTGTACATTGAAACTTTTAATAGTGTCTCTTTCCATCTTCCGCAATCATTAAACGTCTTTGTCAAGATCCACAAACAAAACAAAATTGCAAAATTGGTTACAAATGTGAAATTGTTTTTGTTTGTTACCTAAAACAGGATTTCAGCATTTGAATCACTATATAACATAATCAGTTATTCCTGACAATATAAAGCATATCTATGTCTTTAATAATGTTCTGTGAACTGCTGTCGCATTGCCTTTGAACATGTCTATTTGCATTTGTTTTATTTCCTTATTACTATTTGAATCAAATATTGAATTAAGTCATTTGTATTTTTCTTCAGCTTTGTATTTTTCTTCAGCTTTTTAATGCATTAATTCAGAGATGACAACCAAGTTTCTAATATACTAGCAGGGTACTCCACACTCCCACAACCTACATTTGGGAACATAGCATATCCTATAGTGTTGTGCTGGGGAGATGGAGAATCGGTGCAAAATTTGGTTGAGTTAGGTTGAACAGAGTGGATTTGCATACCAGACAAACACTCGCACACAACACACATTCACCTTTACCTTTTAGATTATCTCTAATGCCTCTGACATTTCTATGCTTGCCATGTTTTGATTTTTTAGGCTTCTAATATAGTTTGTAACAGTTTTTGTTTATCTGATTCTTTAAATGGTTGTTTGTGATGCAAATGGTTTTAATTGACTTTGTTTCTAGGTTGCATAATTCTACAGAAGCCAAATGGAAGGTTTTTTTTTCTGTTTAGCATTCCTCAGATGTGTGATCTGCATGATCTCGTCTGATCAGCATGCGGCCTTTTAGTTTTGACTGATCTGATGAATTTAAATTGAAACAAATATGCAAAAAAGTAGACTTTTTCTTGCATAAAACCCCCATTCTGATATTAATGATTAGGTTATTTACTGCATTTTTCTTTTTCAAAATTAAAGAATGCTGAACCCTTTACCAAAAACCAGTATCTTCTTTTTGCCAAAGTGGCACCAATAATATTTATTTAGCAACGAATGATGCACATGTTGTTTTTTATCATAGTTATACAACTATGCAGTTATATATATTGGCACAGTAAGCCACAAATTTAATAGGCTTAATTTAAAATATTGTTATAATGTGTCTTAGTTGACAATATTTTAAGTTAAAAAAGAAGTTTTGATTCATCTTTTACTTAACAGGTAAGGAAAGAGGTACCATACTATAACATAAGTCAAATACGTCAAAGAATGCACTCTTCCTTCATGACTTGATCAGTTTCTGTTTTTACGATGATCTCTGCTGCTTTAAATGGGTGTTAGCT
This sequence comes from Erpetoichthys calabaricus, assembly GCF_900747795.2. Classification (NCBI taxonomy): domain Eukaryota; kingdom Metazoa; phylum Chordata; class Cladistia; order Polypteriformes; family Polypteridae; genus Erpetoichthys; species Erpetoichthys calabaricus. The sequence goes on along the minus strand of NC_041395.2, from coordinate 244,142,919 downwards.
GAACTGACCATGTGACTGAAACATTTTATTTTTTACAGTTGACTTATTACTGATGTTACTCCATGGTTTCTTTTTTCCAAAGGCTCATCTGTTGGGAAAAGGGCTGTTTAATTGCATCTGGCTTGAGAATGTAGTGGCACAGAGCTTACAATGCACTGTGGTGAATGTTGACACACAATCCGTCACGACAACTTTGGTGTGGGTGGTAATTATAGCATTGCAGGGACAGGTTAGGTTGAAACAATTAAAATGCTGCAGTCAAGAAAAATGCAAAGGGAGTTTGGTTGATTGGCTGGTATGTTCTTAGAATTTTTAATTGGTGTAATGAAGCCTAAATATTTTCTTATCTTTTTCAATGCTAGAAATAGAACTAGCAAGTAAAAATAGTAACAAGCAAAAGCTATGGAGTATGGAAGGTACTATTTTATGACAAATAACCTTAATGCCTATCTGTCAAAACTAACCATTGCTGCTTTCACAAAAAAAAATCATTCCTATGTTTTTGAAGAGACAATGAACTTTCTTAGTAAATCATTACATTATTATTAAGGTCTAGTGTAGATCCCTACATTTAGTTTAGGTTTAATTGTAGTCTGAATGGTTTTGCACATGTGTAAATTTTCCCTGTTCTGTTCTATAGAAGTCATGTCAAGTATTAGACTTTGAAATTGTTAACAGTCAATAGAATCAAGATTCAGCAGTCAATTGAATCAAGGAAATCTGTAATATCCATTATCTACCACACTATGTCATGACATTAATACATTCATCAATTTTATAAACTCGTGTTTTCAAAGCTGAGCATCACAGGAAGCCGGAGCCTAAAAAAAATAAACATCCTGTCTGTCACATACATAGGCATTTAAAAACCTCAAATTTCAGGATGTTTAATTTATCAGCATTGTTTTAAATTGGGGCACCACGGTGGTGCAGTGGTTGTGCTGCTGCCTCGCAGTAAGGAGACTTGGGTTCACTTCCTGGGTCCTCCCTGCATGGAATTTGCATGTTCTCCCCGTGTCTGCGTGGGTTTCCTCTGGGTGCTCCGGTTTCCTCCCACGGTCCACATACATGCAGGTTAGGTGCATTGGTGTTCCTAAATTGTCCCTAATGTGTGCTTGGTGTGTGCGCCCTGCCCATGGTTTGTTCCTGCCTTGCGCCCCATGTTGGCTATGATTGGCTCCAGCAGACCCCGGTGACCCTGTAGTTAGGATATAGCGGGTTGGAAAATGACTGACTGACTGTTTTAAATTGCTGGACAAGTTTGGCATTGCTTTGTTCCTTTCTACCAGTCTGGTGTTAAAGGCAGTGTTTGTAACGTGGTACTATTCAACTATTCACTTCTTCTAAAGGTGCACACTTTAAGATAACACTCAGTTTAAAGAACACATATATAATGTAATCTCTTTCAATTAACAGATTGAGTTAGACATTTATTATATCTGAAGCATGCAAGATGTACATGTCAATCTAAGGTTCTGTTCTAAGGTTCTTTTTCCCTGCACCACACTCAACACCTTGAATACATAGTTCAGCATTGGGGTGAAATCCATCAGGTGTTCATATGCTATATATTCCCATTAATGCAAAGAGGTCTGAACTTGAACTGCATTTGTAATAAAAGCAAAAGTGGATCTAGTCTTATGTATTTAAGGTAATTAATGTTGTTGGGCACTGATGTCTGGTTCATGTCAAGTCTGGAGAGTCCACATTTGTTTATGTTTAATTCTGGCTAGCTTCTTAAAATGTGCTATACTGAGTGTGTACCTGGAACATGGACAGCATACCTCATTGCAATCTGCATAGTGAATGAAATAATTTGCTGCAGAAAGCCAAGACTTAAAGCCTTCTCGAATGCATTTGAATGAGCAGGTGTGTCTGGCACATTGACAAACACTGCCGTTTTGTGCTTTAACATTGATTATATGAGTTTACTGCCAGCATTCTGATTTGCAAGTATGTTGGCAATCTTCCAACATATGGTAGGCTGTGCTACAGCGCATACACATCTTTTATTTTCTGTCTTCATTGCAAAACTCCTGATTAAAAGAAATCTTTCATTTTCTCCATCTTTGTACCTTGGTTAAATTGCACAATATGGATATAGCTTTTATGTTAAACCTTTGTGTAATGGCACTTTTTTACACATTGTATGTTGTACAAGATACCATTTATCAAAGAACACCTGTAAAATCATTATTATAAATCAACAGTTAAAACAAAGTAACTGCTAAGAAGACTTTTGAACATTATACAGACTGTTGTATATTTTTCCTTTCATCATAGTTGGTATATATCTTAAAATTTATTTTGTTTTGAAAAGGTGTTCATTTTTTTTTTTTTGCACATTTATCTAATAACCTAATGATCTAATTTTGCTGCATTAGACTTTGAAATTGTATTTGTGAGTCAGAAAAAAGAAATAGTAACTAAAAAAGGTATAGGGTGTGGTGAGCGGCTGGGGGCGCTACTGTGGTGTTATGGGTCCACAGCTCTTCCAGCAAAGGCCGTTTTGTTTTAAATAAATACAGTAATCCCTCACTTATCGCGGGAGATAGGTTCCAAGGCCGACCGCGATAACTGAATTTCCGCGAAATAGGGACACCATATTTATTTAATTATTTAACGTGTATTTGGACGTTTTTAAACCCTCCCTGTATTGTTTACAACCAACCCTTTACTCTATTAATAACAGGGACAACTGCTAAGCAATATGAAATTGGTAGATAAGTTTACACTTACTGTATAGCGAAGTACACGTAGCTATATATGACGTGATGATGGTGATGAATATGCTGCGCAGTAAAAATGATGACAATGAAGGTGATAATCCCCTGAATGCAGTAGCAAGAGCACATTAATGCTGAATGAGTGAGATGAGACTTCCTGGTTAATGCAGCACTCCGTCGCTGAGCCAATCAGCAGCACATAGGAACTTAACTGTGTGCTCTGATTGGGTAGCTTCTCAGCCATCCGCCAATAGCATCTCTTGTATGAAATCAACTGGGCAAACCAACTGAGGAAGCAAATACCAGAAGTAAAAAGACCCATTGTCCGCAGAAACCCGCGAAGCAGCGAAAAATCCGCGTTATATATTTAGATATGCTTACATATAAAATCCGCGAAGTCGTGAATCCGCGAAAAGTGAACCGCAAAGTAGTGAGGGATTACTGCAATCGCCGCGCTCGCGGCTTAGCGAGGGGGCGTGGTAACTGTAGTGAGCTGCAGGGCGATCTGCGGTGTAGGCGTTTCTCACCTAAATGCACAGGTGAGAGACTGCCCACATCCGTGATCGTTCCTGTGGCTAATGGGCTGCAGCTGCCATGTCCTCTCCGCATATATAGAGAAGTGCGAGCAGGTTAAAGGGAAAAAGAAGTTAAAGGAAAGACAGAAAGAAACGGAGGTTGCAGGAGGAAGCAGTGGAGTGAACGAGTGCAGGTTCGCGTGCAGCTGTACAGGTAGCTTGGGTGTTAGGCCGACACCCGAGGAGTAGCAGTAGTGGTTGCTCCCGCAGAGTTGATTTTGAAGGGCGGGAGTGACCAGAAGGTAGATGACTCTCCGCATAAGGCCGCGGATGGCAGCGGGAGTTGGGACTTGGGGTGTGTATTCCCCAGCGTGGGCGCCCCGGTCGCTGTGGAACCCAAGTCGCTGTCTGGAGGAGCCTACCAGAGCCAGGGGTCGGAGAGGCAATCCAAACAGCTGAAGCAGGACAGTGCAGTGAAAGTCAGCTGCATGTAGAGCGACTCCCATGTTGAGAAGCCCAGGTGGGAGGAGCAAGGGGGGCCGCCAGTAGTAGAAGGATGCGCCGGATTTTTAAAAGGACAGCTTTCTGCATGGTTTTAACCTCGTTGTTTTAAAGATATTTTCTAATGGATTTTAACCTCCACTTCAGCACTAGTTTTAAGGATTATTTATTTAATGAAGTTTATGAAAGAACTGCATAGCACTTTAACTTTGAACACTGCACTGTTGCACTTTGGATTTGTTGTTTGAATAAAAACATTTTGCACTTTTATACATCATCCCCTTGCTCAATTGTTTATTGCCTCACTGTCTAGCTCATCGGTGACATTACCGACGGTGTTGGGTTCAAGGGCTCCCTAACAGCCGATGGGAGCGTGGAGCAGAACCCGCATTGTCACAGCTACCCAGCTGGGATGCCCGGAAGGACCGAAGGAGGGATTACGCCTCCTCCGGACCACAAGGGGGCGACCACCCTGGTGGCTGTGGGGACCACGGGAAAGGAGCATGAAAACTCAACCCTATAAGGGCCCGTGGTCACCATCTGGGGGCGCCCAGATGCCTGAAGATCCCTGGCCCTCAGCACTTCCGCCACACCAGGAAGTGCCGGCGGAAGTTCATTGGGAGGCACCTGGAGCATGTCCGGGTGAACATAAAAGGGGCCGCCTCCCTCCATTCGATGGCTGGAGTCTTTTGGAAGAAGGACGGAGCTCGGAGGAGAGGAGTGGAGGCGGACCAGAGGAGAGAGGCATTGCAAAGAGGCCTGGACTGAGGGTGATTCGTGCTGGGGCACTGGGTTGTGTGTGTCATTGTATATAATATTGTAAATATGAATAAATGTGTCTGTGGTTTCAAACCTTCGGTGTCCGCCTGTCTGTGAAATGGCTCCCACAAGGGCCATTCAGTGGATTGTGACTTGAGCTTAGTCTTTACACAGCCAATATGATAGGTTTGAACTTCTATCACGCTCTGTATAGAGTTCATACATTCTCCTCATGGTTACCTGGATTTTTCTCTGGCTACCTGGGTTGTCCTCCCTCATCCCAAAGAAATGCATGTTAGGTTATTTTGAAATTCTACCTACCCAAGGTTGATTCCTACCTTGCATCAAATGCTGCTGGATGAGGTTCTGGCCCTCCACAACGTTGACTTAAATTGAGAAAGTTTGGCGATGTTATGTATAAAATAGTGAAGTGTAAAAACTTAAATGTTTTCATATTTAACTGTTGATCACCTGGTTCATTACTGTATTGAACCCATCCTTGTATGTACAACAGTCAGCAGGTTTTTTGAATAGGTCTGTATTCATTGTATATACCATGATCTAGCAGTATTTGCCCATTTCTCCTAGCAAAATTGCTTCAGCTAGGTTAAGTGAGTTCAGTAATGGAAAATGTGTTTAAAATATTGCTGAGATTAAGGGTCATGACTCTGATGGGGATGCTTTGGAATATGTTTTTTCTTCATTTAAACTGCTGTTATTCCAACAGCATGTTTTGGATTAGTATCTTGTTGAGCCACAGTCACCTTCTCTAGTTTAATTTTTCTATGAGAAGATTGCACATATTTGTGTAGTATTTCTCTGCACTAACTTTACCATATTCATCTTTTTCTCAACCACATTGTCTGTCCCTGCTAGTGAACCGCGTCTGTGTAACTCATTGTTTTCACCAATATATTTTTCAGTAGGGATACTGTGTCCAGGCTAGTGTGCCTATAATCCATGCCAAGAAGTTCTACTTTAGTTTGCCCATACCTACAGTATTCTCTACTAGTTATTTTACAACCTGTATATGAACAATAATATACATTTTTCATTTAGAGGTTCTTTCTTCTTGTAAAGGTCCTTCTTTTGAATAGAGGGATGGTCATTTTTAAGCTATAAAGCATATTGAAGTTTAATAGCAATTCCACTTGTTTACAATGAATATCTCTGGTTTTTTTTTCTAGTAGGTTTAAAGGGTTGTACCCAGAGCTGCCTTTCTCGGTAATCAGTTCTCTTCTTTGCTTCAAAATGCTCCTTAGATTTGAAGTCTAGGTAACAAAAGTGTTTTATCTGGACACACACACAAACATGAAAACAAGTGGGGTGAGGTAGACTGGGGTAGTATACACATACTGCTTTACATGATTTAAATTCTTTTTTTTTTTTTAATATGGGCTTTTAGGTTTCATTCTGAGTATTTTGTTGTGACTACACTGTAAGTGATTTGCTGGAACAATGGCTCAAAGGTTACCACAGCTACCTCATAACTTCAAGATACAGTTTTCAAATAGGAGCCAATTTGTGTTTTTCTCTATATGAACTCTGATATTCCTCCCACTCTCACATTTTTAAATTTCCGTAGCATGCATGAGTTCCATATATACATTAAGCAGAAGAACGGGCAACTCAGTTTTCTCTGCTTTCTTTGGGCAGGTAAAAATTGCAGTTGCTGGTAAGCTATAGGTGCAGCAAGGTGACACAGTGATTAGTGCTACAGCTTTTAAGCTCCAGGATCTTACTTTAAATTAAGGCCCAGATGATTACCATTTGGAGTATTTTCTTCCTATAATTTGGAAAAGTCCTGGATTTTTTATATATCGAAAATAAGGTCTATGTCATGTATTTATTGTAAATTAGCAAAATCTTAAAAAGCATTGGCTGTTCTTATGTTAGTACTATTAGGTCATTTCTCAAATATTTTTAGCGAGTCAAAAAATACCTAAAGCGCATGCAGAAATGATTGGTAAATATGTGTTTAGTAATTTCTGATTAATAAATGAAATATATAGCCTGTAGCTCCAAAACGTTGATGTGAAGAATATGGGAGAATCTGCCCTAGCAAGTTCCTCTAAAAGTAGAAATCACATTGACAACAAGAAGGCTGACAGAAAAATGAATGGAATCGACACCTTCTTCAACTCCTCTGCAGCTAGCACAGCAAATGTTGGCATAATCCTCTTATTGAATGAGGCAGCCAGGCAAACAAGAATATCTGTGTCCAGCACCGAATTACTGTCTGCTGGAGCTGTGTGGGTACTGAAAGTAATTGATTGGTGTTGTTTGTACAAGTTATGCGCCAATGTGACAGCTATTTAAAACCATGTTACCTGACAGCAAAATTGCACCTAAATTTTTCTGTAGTTAAACAAAATATGCATATTTGACCAATTTGGTGTCGTTCCATATTTTAAATTGCTGCTGCTTAGGAAAGTGTCACAACAAGCAGGATATTCCTTTCATTTTGATGTGACTTTTAATCACAACATGCAACTTTAATCAATGGATTTACATGTAAGTGCTTGGAATGCCAGAGAACTGAAAACTGTGTACAAAGGCTTTGAGCTTATGGGACATGCAACTGCTTGGGAAATTATGAAGATGTTGCATGACACCATAACAAAGGCTAGACAAAGTATTATCATCCAGTTATTAGAAGAAAAGAACTGATTGCCAAATATCTTGTAGTGAATTGCAGATATCTGAAAAAGTGAACTTCATTTTAAGATATCTGATACTCATTTAAAAATATCTCTAAATGTTAATTTGACTCGCCATACTGTATCTGTGGCTATGTTTACAATAGTGACAAAGTGAGCTAATCCAAATGTTCTAAAATAAAATTTATTAAGTATGTATCACCAGACATTCATAGGACTCAGCTCATTATACTTTGAAGCGCAAGGCTGATTCCTCCAATTAAATGATACGTAATGTGTATTGGAAGTGCAAAATCGGGGATATGTCAGTAAGGTTGTTAAAACAGTGTAAATGATTGTTAAAAACAAATCTACAGACAGTAAATACATGCTGTCAGTTGGGTTTTTGAAGCCAAAGTGGTGTTCATTAGTATAGCAACTAAAATATGAGGAACGTAGGGAAGTACATATGACACCTACTTAAATTATAGAGGAGCAAATAGGATGCTGTCTCCAGTAATGAGTAACTATGGCAGTCATGGTCAGTGCAGTTCAATAGCTAATTCTGAATTAGTACAGTAAGGCATACGCAACAACAAATTTAGGCACTCTAAAAACAATACAACAAAGGCTGTTTTACAGGAGTACTGAAATAATGGGTATTAATTTGACAAATTTGATTTTACAAAGGTAGCCATAAAGTTGGGACATATACTGTATATATTGTCACAGAAGGCTGGGATTCTTACTCAGCTGGGACGCCTGGAAGGACCGGGAGGTGGGATTTATATCCTCTGGGCCACGAGGGGGCAACCGCCCTGGATCAGGAGAGGACCACGGGAGAGAAGCAAAGTGGTTCCAACCCGTTGGGACCTGTGGCCACCGCCAGGGGGCACCTCAAGCCTCATGAAACCTGGGAAAACATTTACTTCCGCCACACCTGGGAAGATGGAGGAAGATCCTTCCAGGGACGCCCGGAGTGCTTCCGGTGCAAAGGGCAGCACTTCCGCCACACCATGAAGTGCTGCCAGAAGAACGTCACAAGGCACCTGGAGCACATCCGGGTAGAAATAAAAAGGGCTGCCTCCCTACAATCTAGGAGCTGGAGTCAGGAGTGGGAGCAGGACGAAGCTCCCATGAGGAGAGGAAAGGCGACCACGGACATTGAAATAGAAGCCCGGAATAGGGGTGATTGGTGCAAGGAGCACTGTGTGTTGTGTGAGACTGGATTTGTGCTTAAATAAACATGTGCTTTTTATATAAAGATGTGGTCTCCGTCTGGTGGTGTCCAGGCAAGTCTCACAATATATATATATGGGCGGAGTGGTGGCTCTGAGGCTAGGGATCTGCACTGGCAATCGGAAGGTCGCCGGTTCGAATTCCGTAAATGCCAAAAAGGGACTCTGCTCTGTTGGGCCCTTAAGCAAGGCCCTTAACCTGCAATTGCTGAGCACTTTGAGTAGTGGGAAAAGCGCTATATAAATGCAAAGAATTATATATAAAAGGATTTGGTAGAAAATTATAATATCAGCTGGTTGTGACCTTTCAGATTTGAATTTGACTTGTCCTTTAACTGTTAAGTGTTATAAACTAGTTGAGTCCTCTATATACTAATGCAAACATACTGTAAATGTCACACCACCAAATGTCAAAAACTTGACAAAACGAGATTCTGACAAACCCAATTTTAATAACTAATCAACTTTAAAGAGTTTGAGTAAATGAAAATGAAGAGTGTACTCCGAAAATGAAGACTGTTCTGCAAACTCTTATAACCGAGAATCAAATGAAGGAGTCAGAGTATGATGATATGCCGAGGGAGTTCAAGAAATTTTATGATTTTGGTGTGGGCACAGCAGATGTCCTGTTAGTTTGAACTCAATTTAGAAAGTGAGATACTCTGTTGAATGGAGCCCTGGATTATAAAGTAAAGCTCAGGAGGCTGTGGGATGTAGTGAAGGTGCTGCTGATAATGTCTCAAGGACAGGCAAGTGTGTAGAGGGGTTCGCTGTGAATAGTAATAGAGAATCTAAAAGAGCAGTTATTGACTGCACAGAGAATCATTGTTAACCACATTAGTGCAGTTTGGGGTGTTTATAATGTTTTGGTCATAAAAGAGCTTCTTATGTCAGCAGTAGGTTATGAATGGAAAAGACAGAAAGCATGATTGCCATAGGAGTTGTAAGGCCAAATGTATTCACGAAAGTGTAAAATTAAAATTGTGAGAGTTTGGTTTAAAGTTATTGAAAAGTTCAGGAATCCATCCATCCATCCATTATCCAACCCGCTGAATCCGAACACAGGGTCGCGGGGGTCTGCTGGAGCCAATCCCAGCCAACACAGGGCACAAGGCAGGAAACAATCCTGGGCAGGGTGCCAACCCACCGCAGGACACACACAAACACACCCACACACCAAGCACACACTAGGGCCAATTTAGAATCGCCAATCCACCTAACCTGCATGTCTTTGGACTGTGGGAGGAAACCGGAGCACCCGGAGGAAACCCACGCAGACACGGGGAGAACATGCAAACTCCATGCAGAGAGGACCCGGGAGGCGAACCCAGGTCCCCAGGTTTCCCAACTGCGAGGCAGCAGCGCTACCCACTGCACCACCGTGCCGCCCAAGTTCAGGAATGGTTTTCAGAAACATATGGGTTAGGTTAATTGGTAATGGTTTGGTTATTTAATTTGGTTTAGCTGTTTATCTGTTTAAGTTAATTGGTCCTAATGCTTATGCTCAACAAAAAAAATAAGAAAAGGGTTAGAAAAGTTTTTTAAACAAACTAAGCATGTATATTTATTCAAAAAAACCAACAATTTTTAGAGACAAAAACATCCTCAGAGGTCTCTGAAGGAATACTCTGGGAAACTCTGAAGGCATTTTTAAGAGGACAGATTATTTCATATCTTTCCCATAACAATAAATTGGAGAACAAGAAGACGTCAGAGTTAATTAGCGGAATTACTAGAATAAATCAAGAATACGGCAGGCTTCCAAATGAGGAAAAGACCGAATTTAACCTCTTGACAACAAAAGAAACGGAATAACGGAATAACTCATCATTACTGTGAACATGAAGAGAAGGCTAATAAGGTCTTAGTTCAATAAATCCACAAGTAGGCAGTTCTTTTCTTCCTCTTTCAGCTCCTCCCATTAGGGGTTGCCACAGTGGACCATGTTTTTCCACATCTTCTTCTCTTCTACATCTTGCTCTGTTACACCCATTACCTGCATGTCCTCTCTCACCTCATCCATAAACCTTCTTTTAGGCCTTCCTCTTTTTCTGTTGCCTGGGAGCTCTGTGCCTCTCAAACTTTGTCTACAAACCGTCCAACCTGAGCTGACCCTCTAATGTACTCATTTCTAATCTTGTTCATCCTCATCACACCCAATGCAAATCTTAACATCTTTAACTCTGCCATCTCCAGCTCTGTCTCCTGTTTTTTGGTCAGTGCCACCATCTCCAACTCATATAACATAGCTGGTCTCACTACCGTCCTGTAGACCTTCACTTTCACTCTTGCTGATACCCGTCTGTCACAAATTGCTCCTGACACTCTTCTCCACCCCTTCCATCCCGCCTGCACTCTCTTTTTCACCTCTCTTCCACAATCCCTATTACTCTGTACTGTTGATCCCATGTATTTAAACTCATCCACCTTTGCCAACTCTTCTTCATGCATCTTTACCATTCCACTGACCTCCCTCTCATTTACACACGTTTTCTGTCTTGTTCCTTCTGACCTTCATTCTTCTTCTCTCTAGAGCATATCTCCACCTCTCCAGTGTCTCTTCAACCTGCCCTCTACTCTCAATGCAGATCACAGTATCATTAGCAAGCATCATAGTCAATGGAGACTCCTGTCTTATCTCGTCTGTCAACCTGTCCATAACCATTGCAAATAAGAAAGGGCTCAGAGCCGATCCCTGATGTAGTCCTACCTCCATGTTGAATGGATCCGTCACTCCTAACACATACCCTCATACCCAGATAAACACACTTGAGCTGGTAGAACTTTTTGTCCGACATGAGCCGTGTCAAGATGGGATGGAAGGAGGCCGGTTGTCGGTTGGGGATTGGTTTAGCAGGATGCTTGCTGCTTGTGCTGAGTGACACATTTGCAAAACAAAGACACTGTTGAGGAGATGCGAAGGTGACCCTTCGACTTTTTTCGTAGACTTCAGGAAATATAGTGTTAATGCACTAGCAGAATTTCAAAAGATATCTGGACTCAAAATCAATTTGAATTACAGAGAGTTTTTTCTAGTGAACTCTCTAGCACACAATACTAGACTGACATTTATCCATTAATTTTGTCAGAACAGTTTAAATATCTAGATGAAAACAGCTCAAGGAACTATAAGGGTCTTTTTCAACACAATTTTGCTATCAGCATGGAAAAAATCAAACAAGATGTGAACAGTTGGGCTAACCTCCCACATCACATTAGTAGGGAGAAGTGATATAATCAAGATGAACATTTTTCCCAAGCTTCTTTTCTATTTCAGATCATTTCTATATACATTATCAAATTGTTCTTTAAGAAATTAAAATTAATTATAACCTCATTTATTTGAAATTCGAGATGTCCATGCATTCAAAAGGCGATTTTATGAAGACCTAAATCAGAAGGTAGCACAGCACTACCTAACTTTCAATTATATTACTAGGCTGGAAATGTACAAATTATAAAGACGTAGACATTGACAAAAATTAATGCGTATACACAAGCCTGGTCTGCAATAGAAATAAAATCTTGCTGTAATTCTTTACATTGTCACGAAACACTGTCTTTGGTCAGTGTCCGCTAGAAGTTCATAGCCGAACGGCGCTCAAGGTACCCCAAAACCCAGATAAAGTACAAAGTCTCCTGAAATCAAAGTCAAAAATGTTTATTGTGAAAAAAAATGACAAACCAGTATTTGTGGGTGAGTAAAGGACAAAATCACAACAACAAAAAAATAATAAAATATAACAATCCAGCAGAACAAAATAGTCACATCCAACAAACAGGACAAATTCAATAAATTACTGAAAAAATTAATGCATAGTAATTATAGGCAAGGGCTCATAAAATGCACATAGTCCAAAGCTGCCAAAAAAAAATAAAATGCTAGAAAGAAAAAGGTTGAATAACTGTTCCTGTGGCTCTGTAGCAGCCAAAACCTATCTCTCTCCAAATGCTGAACCTCTCCCCAAAATCTAGGAGACGTACTGGCTTAAAAAGGTTGGAAAAATACCTTTAAGACAACCTTGAGCATGGGGGGGGGGGGAATTAACCTTCGCAATATGCAGAACAGCGACACCTATCCTCTACACTCCCCTCTTACTAATGGCACAGAGTGGGAGGAACACCTCCTTATCCTTACTTTACTCTTACATATGCAGCATCTTACATACAGTACATCTCACAAATCCCTGGGGATTACATCTAAATTCTTAAACAACAACAAGACATAAAATACATGAACGAATGGAGTAAAACTATTACCATACCTGTACTGTGTTTGCTTTCCCCCTTTCCTGTTTCATTCTTCCTGACTGTTGCGAAATCAGCTGCTTGCCGGCTTTTAGCAGCATAAAGGGAGTACACAGCCACGCGTGCATATAATGAAAACTGCTCGTCAACTGACCACTAACGTGGCTAGTCCACTTAAGAAGATGACTCCGCCAAGCCAGTAAGTGAAGGCATTATCTAAAATAAAAAAAAATCTGATATTTACCGGAATGATGTGCTAACATTGTGTCTTATGGGGACTCATCACTTTACAAATCTTTCAGCACTGCAACTGTCAACTCTTTACTGTACTTTATTTGGTTAAATAGCAGCTGCTGGTGGTTATTCCAGCTCCCTGCACCGACAAAAGACCTGGCGACGGTTCTACTACCGTCACATACATTCCCTGCTTTGTGCCCCTGGAAATACAAATGATCATAAATATACCAATAATCCAATTGTCCATCAATCACTCAGAATATGGAACCAATGCAGGATACACTTTAAAGCATAGACGTTTTTATCTGTTGCACCTGTACATGATAATCACCTTTTTCCACCCTGTCAAACCTATACAGTATTTAATCTTTGGAAAATTGTGTATAGACAATGTCTTTGTTTCTTATGAATAATTAAGCTTCAGATTTAACTTCCCATCATCACAAATTTTGCACTGCTTTCAAACAGGAAATTTTGCTAAAAGGAACCTATCCAATTTTACACACTTTCCACCCATTTCTATTCTAGATGAAAGTCTTGAAGACTCAAACAGCATCTTAACAATATATGAAACATATTAAAAGCTGTTTCTTTCAAAGATACTAGGTTACATAGGGGGAAGGATCTTTCAATTAATATCTCAGAAAAGGTGTGGAAGGCAGCATGGCACAGATACACTCTAGCTCCATATGTGCAAAGCATTCAGACACTCAACTTAAAATCTTTCATCGATCACATTTATTTTGTTTAAAATTGTCCAAAATACATCCAGAGCAAGATCCAAACTGTGAGCATTGCAATTTAGCTCCAGCCTCACTGGGCCACGTGTTTTGGGCTTGCACCAAATTAACATAAGTTTGGACAGAAATCTTTGAATGCCTATCAGACAGCCTTGATTTCACAGTCACACCGAATCCATTAACAGCTGTGTTTTTGTGTACTCCCAGATGGACTTAAAGTGGAGAAGGACAAATTGATTCTAATTGCTGATATCACACTATTAGCACATAGGCTTATCTTGCTCAAATGCAAGAGCCCCAACCCACCTTTTATAAGTCAGTGGGTAACTGATGTTCCATACTATTTGAAATTAGAAAAAAATCAAATTTGTGCTTAGAGGATCCATTCAAACATTTTTTTAAAATATGGCAAGATCTAATTAATTCCATTTTAGAATAAAATTTTAGTTTAGTTTTAGTTGTTTTCAAAGATTTTTTCTAGCTTTTGGCTCTCCTCTCTTTCTCTTGGGTCAGTGTTGAATTTTGTTTTGTTAAGTTCAACTTGATTGTATATAATGCTATTTTCTTCTTTTTATATGTTAGACTTGATTGTATGTAATGCTATTTTCTTCTTTTTATATGTTAGACTTGATTGTATGTAATATTTTCTTAAAAAAAAAAGAAAAATGAAAAACGTCAAAGAAAACAGCAATAATATTGGAAAAGGCAGAAAATTTAAAACTCCCAAGAATACAGTATGCTTGATTTCTGACTAGATTTCTCTTGACTGACATTCTTCATCCTGGGACAGTTGTACAAACTATAGGTAAAAGAACACATGCATGGATGGGCATCCCGGCTGGGATTGGTTCCATTCCCCTAACTGGCCGGGAGGCCAATATAACAGAGCAATCGAGAGAGGCTTCATTTCAGAATCATATACCTCCCCAACCCTGGGCTTTGGGACCCATTCCAATACTCACAAGGAATCTTGGAACTTGTAGTTCAGTGAGGAAGCCCTGCTGGGGTCCGTGGGTGCCAGCAGACGAGCACTACAGGGAGTTACGCTCCCTTCCTTAGGGAACTTCTGACTGACCCAGAAGCACTTCAGTTGGGGTGTGCCCTGTCACAGGAAGTACTCCCAGGTCCAAGATAAAGAAAACCCTCAATTTTAATTAGATTAAGTCGGAGTTGGCAGGAGGAGGGCAACACTTGGGGTGAGGAAAAGGAGTCTGAGGATGAAGAGAGGAATCACTGTTGATTGTGGTTGTCTTGTTCAGCAAGACATTTTAAGAATAAATAACCCTTATTTAAACCGGTGACTGTGTGTGTCAGTTGTGTCTGGGATAAGGGGCTCTGTGGCGCCCCCATCTTCTACATCTATTTTAATTGCTGATAAAATATGCTAAAGCATTATTGCAGTTGTGAGGGTGTTGTTACGGAAAGCAGTGATCAGATTTAGATAACAAATTTAAATAAGACCAGTCTACCACTTTGTTTATTCTGCACAGTGTGCGCTATACTTATATAATGTGACAAACATTGCATCTGCAATGCCTTCCTGGGAATCAGAACCTCATTACTGGTTTGTTTAACTACTTGCTATTCACAATAAAGCTAATACACAGTACACAGTTTTAATCTTATCTAAAATTAAAATGTCCGTTTCAAGCACAGAAACACATCAGATTTGTGCATTTAGTATTTACATGCAACTCTACAAAAAAGTACCGTATAAGAGCAAGCACAGTAGTGTAAATAATTAGGTAAAGCATGGGGAAGCCTAGAAAAACATGGAGTTGAATGGAATCTTAAAGAGAAACTCAAACCACCAAGAAATGTGTGAATTGCATGCTTAACTAGCACTAGAAACATGCTGACAAGGTCAAACTACAAACTGTTTTCAGCAGTATCATCTTAATCCTGCAGTGTACAATTCTGGGAATCACTTCCAGGATAATAATGCATTTGTTGTGTAACAATAGAAAAAAAAAATCATAATTCAGTCTCTTGTTGCAACAATTAAATATGAAAGATTAACTTGTGTCTTTTTTTAGTATTAGTTTCTAATATTTTATTTGTCACTGCCAAAAGCTATAAACCGCAGACACTATTTTTGTGTGACACAATCCTGTTTTTTTTTCTTTTTTATAAGAAAAGAGGATAGCAAGGAAAAAAATATTAGCAGGAATCCCAAAATGTGAAACTGGGTGATATGCCCTGTGGCAGCCTCGAACATTGCTTGCTAAAAGCATTTTTGCTTGTTATGCTGCAGACCAGCCTCAGTCAAAAGTTTTTGTTCAGTTCTGCATATGTGTTCTTGTTGTTTCTTCACATTGCTGAAGTTTTCTTTCCATCAAGCTTTTCAACATAACTAAACATATGGTGTGTGTATTTTTACTTGTTCTTAGGATTTGTAGGCCTGCACTGTGACCTTGCATCTTTACTTCCTGTACTGCAGAGCTCAAGGGATACTAAGAAAGAGAAAAAAAATATCAAAATGAATTGTTTGGACATGATGTAGTTTATAAATATTTACAAATGCAAGTTACCTCCTGGCATCGTGTTTACTTCTTGGCCATAAGTTGTCAGGATGCATTAGCCCTCTTAACTCTTTTTATCTTGCAAGGTGTCAGTTTTGTGTCTTTATTGTTGTTACCCTTCTAACAGATACTTCTCTCTTCACTGGTCAACAAGCATTTTGCTACTGGGATTCTTTCATTTGTACTTTAACAAATTTCACTTGCTGACTCCAAATCTGAAAACCGTTTTCGTCCAGCACATCCCATTTTTTAGTTCTGATGTTCCAGGTCTTGGACAACTAGGGTGACTGGACAGTAAAGGCGATGTGTTTCAGCATTTAAGAAATAAGTTTGGTCTCGAGAAAAGTGAAGCCAAAATTAAGAAAGGTGTTTTTGTTGGCCCTGAAATCCGTGAACTGATGCTTGACAATGAGTTCAAAAAGAAACTGAAGCCAACTGGATCAGCACCCTCATTTGTGCAGTTTGTCCAGAATTTTCTTGACAGTTACAGAGCAGAGTGTTATGCTGAGCTTGTGGAGAATATCCTGAAAGTATAGCAGCTTACGGGAGCCAGAATGTCACTGAAGACCCATTTTTTACATTCTCATCTCGACTTTTTTCCACTAAATCTGAGCGATGTCAGAGATAAGCATGGGGAAAGATTTCATCAAGATATAAAGATATAACTGATATCGGGAAAAATTCACTATGAGCATGATGGGTGACTACTGTTGGTTCTTGCAAAGAGAGACGAATGTGCAGTACAAGTGCAAAAGCGAGTGCCTCCAACATTTTTGGGCACGCTGACCTCACTTTTATATTGAGGTAAATTGACATAAATATGCTTTAACGTGTCTCTGGTATCGTCTTCTTGTTTGTTTTCAGAATAAACACATCAAAACAATTTTGGTGGGACAGAGTCCAAACTCCAGATATTGTGTTGCTATATTATATTAATATTCAAAAGTGTCAAAATGTCAATGATGTGTATTTCAAAAACTTGACGTGCTAGCTTAATTCTGATTTCATATATGAAATCAGTGTAAAAAACTTTAAAAAGAGATGCTCTGAAGTTCCCAGAAGCAAACAAAGAATATTTTTTGTAGACCAGTGTTACATATGATTCTGGACCACCTGTTGATATGCATTGTTTTGTGATTTTTAATGTAAGAGAAATAGAAATGGAAACTTTAAAATTGGGTTAGACCACATGAACCACATGGTGGCAAATGCATGTTCAATAACATAGCTTTCCAGGGCTATTCACCTATTCCCCTTTTTTCTATTAACACCCTCCTACAATCTCGCTATTAAGCCAACTAAAACTCTCACTCACCCTGCAGATCCTTATTGTCAACTTGTTTAAGCAAAATCTTCATCCTGGTAAATACATTTCTCCCTACAAAGAAAGCTGTCCCTGAACACAGTGGTGGATTACACATGGATGCTCTCTTTTCAATAGAAAGAAATTTGCATTTGACCAGCTTGTTTCAAATGAGCTCTGATTCCTCCAGCAGAACAGAAGAACTCGGTGGAGTTAATTCAAAATGTTCATGAACAATTTGGCCCTTAATAATATATACATTAAAACTCTGTAGGGCCAGATTGCATCAATGAGTGCCAAGCTAACAGAGTTGAAAAATACAAACTGCAGAAACACTGTCCTTATAGTAGGGATAAATTTAGAGTGTTGAAAATAGTAAAACGTTCATATTTTTATAAACGTAATGGCCAATCATAATCCTATCCCTGTGTGACATTTCACTAGAGAAAGAGGGGTTGGGGGCATGCACTGATTTCACTAGAACTGTATGTTAAGCTATCCATCAATCTCCCAAGCCCGCTGTATCCTGAGCAGGGCATCAGAGAAGCTGGAACCTATCCCAGCAAGCACAGGGTGCATGGCAGGAACAATTCCTGGACAGGGTGCCGGTCCATCGCAGGAATGATCACACAGACACAGACAACAGAGCTAATTTAGCTTTGCCAGTTCACCTAACCTGCATGTCTTTGGACTGTTGGGGGAAACCAGAGCACCTGGAGAAATCACACCCGGACACTGGGAAAACATTTTTTCTGAAGCCTTTTATAACTGAACATTCTCAACTATGAATTGTAAGGCTGGATAAATTCCTAATTTATTCTTCAATTGTAAGTGAATAATTTTTTCCCCTTTTTTAGCACAGCAAAGGTTCGGGCCATAGAAAGTATTGTCTTCTGCAATAAAAATAGCCTGCTAAGTAGGACAGCAGCCATCTCTTTTATCTCTAACTTCTCTTCAGCTGTCACACAACTCTAGGAATGTTAACCATGATGACCCGGAAAAAGGAGTGGACACCATTGGCAATTTCTATGCAACTGTTACATTTTCTCTATAATTGCTACTTTATGTTCGATTATATTGTGATGTAGACAGAGTACAGTGAGACTGCTACTTTCATATAAGACGCGTCAGCTTCAGCGAGTAACATGCACTAACACATTAAAGTAAATAGTCTTTAATGACAAATTATATTTTATTAGACATTTTCTCTTATACAGTAGATTTGTCTAATTCAATTCTATACTAAACACTAAAAAAGTATCTAAAATGTACTATACCAGCATTATGCTAATTTTGTTACAGGAAGTTAATGAGGGTGCATAATTAGACCCCTTGCTTTAACCTCCCCAAACCCCCTGGTCGTCACAGCAAGATGTAGATGTTATTGCGCTTGAAACTCCTCCACCTGGTCCTTGGTAAAATTATGGTATATCAGGGATCTTAAAATTTTGAAGGGGAAAATCCCTCCCATACTTATTACAATATGCGTATTTCAGGACAATTGCACGTCAAAGGGGGAAAGCTTGATTAAAAAATTGTGAGCCTCAGATGAAAACAAACCCTGGCAAAACCTTTTTGGGCTGGGGGATGTTGTGGCAGTCAGGTTGTCTCTGATCCTGGGCAAGTGAAGTGCAAGGGTAGCGTACATGTATATGGACTGGGAGGTTAAAGCAGCTGAGAGCCCAGAAGTTATCTGTTGTTTGCTTTGGTATTGTTATGATCCCGATACTAAGGAGTGAAAGTTGGCTTTGGTGCCATAGTCAAAATTTTAGTATCAAACCAGTAATGCATTGGACAGTGTACAGACAGACCATAACTAATGTTGATTATGTGAAAGAAAATTTAATTGCTTGCAAGCTACTAAGGATTAAAAGCTGTTTTATTATAATGGCAGGCGATTCATAAAGGGGTCTGTCATAAGATAAGGTGAAGTAAGCTGAACTTGGGTAACTTCCTGTAGGATTGCGTCCGTTAGACACAGGGAAGATGACCTTTCCTTCTTTGGGGCCCCTCTTGACACGTACACAAAAAAGAAATGGTTGACTGAGTTGATGAAATACTTAGATGCTGCTTCATAATTAAGGGGGAGGAAGGAAAATATTAAAGCCAATTGAAACCAGAAAACTTTGCTCTTCTATTTTGCAAAGCATAAATCTATGTAGTCACCTGTGACTGAATAAAGACTAATTGATTGAACTATTCCTGTCTTCCTCGGGGTTTACTGCCTCAATTAGAAAAGTGAACAGTATTAGCTGACCATTTTACTTACTGTATCTCGCATGAGAATTATTTTTATTCATATTGTAAGTTTATTTCTGTCTGTGACAAAATTTTGAAACATTTCCTTTCTACATTAACTATATGTAAATGTAAATTACAAGATGCAGGTTTTATTAATTATTGGCATCTATTTTATAAAACAGATAATATATTTTAAATATATTTAAAAAATGTTCAAAAAGAATAGTATTGTGTTCAAGAAGGTTGAGAATAGTGAAGCATGTCACATAGCAAGCAAGTAAACAAGCAAGCATATAGTACTGCATACTGTAGTCTGGGTATACTTTTAGCAATGTTGCTTTTTATATTTTATATTTTAAGATTTTGTTTTCTATTTATGTACATGTAACAGAGGAGGTGTCACTTTTTTGAAGTGCTTAATTGCTCCCTCTCTTTCTTTTAAGGTGTACTATTTTTCACAGAGTGCCCTTAAATAACAGTATACTAGACAAATGTAATAACACCCATTGGGAGTTGCAACTGGAAGCTCAAGGGAAGTTATTAAACACAATCGCTCTGCAGCTTTATCAGTGCATCACACAAAAACAGCTTAATAGAGCTTCTAGTCAATGTAAAAAAGCAAAAATATCTTTGAGTAATAGATGAGCTACAGAGTTCATGTTGGAAAAAGCTGGCTGTACATTTGCTAAACTAAATTTCTGGCTTCTTATTTTTTCTGTTCTCCAAGTAGTAATTCTAGTAATTAATAGCCAACCTCTGCTCTTTAAGTGAGCCTACTTAAACTGAAGAAACTCTTTAATAGGCAGCCTGGAATGTCGGTGGTTGTAGTGCTGCTTCACAGCTATAAATACATTGGTGCAACTTCCAGTCTGTTTGATGGTCTGCATGGATTATGCACACTCTCCATGTGGGTTTCCTTGGGGTGCTGATTTTTCATTTCACATCTCTAAATCATTAAAGTTGAATTACTTGGCAAGTTTATATTAAGAATGTGTTACTAGGTAAGGCCCTGTGTCCTGTAACTGTTAACTGAAAAAACTGGGGTTAAAAATGTAAAATGTGTTTCATTTCTAGAAGAGCACTCCTAATAACAAGGTGAAATAAATATTATGTGTTATATTTTGTTATATTTAAACTGAAAAAGTACATAAATGTTGAGTAATTGCAAGATTTTAGCTTTGTAAAACACCTAAAAATTATTTTGTGTAGGGTGCATTTCATTGGTGATTGACTCAAGACATTGCATAGTCTATCAAATAAAGAGGAAGGAAGCAAAAGCTCCAATGTGATGCAAATTATGAAGGAAAAGAAACCAAGGAACCATATAAAACTATTAACACTTTGAATAAATTATGATGGATATAATGGTAGATTATTAGCTAAATCTTAGAACATTAGAACACTCTAGACGAGAAAAGGCCATTCAGCCCAACTAAGCTCGCCAGTCCTATCCACTTATTTCTTCCAGAAAAACATCAAGTCGAAACAAATATAAGTGTGCCACAGAGGGTTTGATACTAAGTGTATTTTAAATTAAGTTTGAATTAATTAAGTAGGTTATGACTGGATATTGAAATATTCAAAATATTTAGGTTAATTAATATATGACCTTTCTTATACTAATTTTTAAGGACATGTTTATATTGGTATCTTTCAGATATTTATTGCTAAAGGACCTTTTTATATTTAGTAAGTACATTAAAATATTGTAATTAAAAATAGCAACACAATTTATATTTTATAAAGATATACCTCTAATTCTAATAAAATCCATCTGTATATTTATCTATTGTCAAACTTGTTTGATCCAGGTCACTGTTGCAGCTAGAGAGAGAGATAGGTAGTGTGATGGATGGCCAGCGAGAGTTTCCGGCCCTCACCCTCAGGCCGCCAGGAGGAGCTCTCCCGACAGCATGGACGGGCCCCGAATTCCAGCAGGGCCTCATGGACTATGTAGTTTGTATGCACAGCCCTGCTGGATACCTTGGGGACCACTGGGAGTCGCTGTAGGGAGGCTCGTGGACTCATATATGCCCTATAACCCGGAAGTGTGTCATAATCCCATGACAGGAAGAAACGACGTGCTCCCGGGTTGAAGATAAGGACTATTTACCCTGACCCAGAAGGAATAAGGACTTGTGGGTAATAGAACAGAAACACCTCCGGGTCAGGGGGTATAAAGGACTCTGGGAAAGCCCAGACATTGAGCTGAGCTGGGAGGTAGGGTGGCAAAGTGTCTGGGAGAGGAGGAGTGATTATTGTGTTTATAGAGAATTGATTATTGTATGAATAGTGTGGAGTGGAGGGTGCTTGGTGCACTGTATTATAGTAAAATAAATAATACTTGTACTTTTACCTGGTGTTTGGAGTGGTACCTGAGGGTTCAAGAGGTCGATAAATACCTGTACTGCTACAGTAGGGAGCACACGCTGATACAGCGCATTGCCGCACCCACCACATGATGAACCAACTCAGGATCCCAGATTAGGACCCAAGAGCAGCCATGCAACAGGTGACACCTCAGCACCACACTAGTTCAGATGGAGTGGAGCAGTGTGAGGTTTTTTTTATGGTGGCTGGAGTGTCAATTCTGCCACCAACCCCCAGGTTTTTCCCTGTAGGTTGGAGGGCCTACATGCAGAGATGGATGCAGATAACGTCATACCCAGGACGGAGCAATTGCAGGTTAAGAGCCTTGCTCAGGGGCCCAATGAAGTAGAGTCACTTTTGGCGCTTACTGGATTCGAACCGGCAACCTTCTGATTGCCAGTGCAAATCCCTAGCCTCAGTTGCAGCTAGCCAGAGTCAAATTCTAATAAAAAAGAAAACACTGCTAAACCGGAAAGGGTACAAATTACATATATGGAAATGTTAAAAAAAATGGCAGACGCTTTAGAAAATGTGATGGTAAATTCAAGCAATGTAATATCTTTAACTGGAGTTCTTACTGTTTTTAATCCTTTATGATGAATAAAAGCAGGTGAAAACATATGGTTTACTGCTCCAAGGTTATGAAAAGCTTTTATTTTCAAAGTGTTTGCTTTGCTCATTGTCATGTTATGGCAGGAAAAATCAGTAAATTTCCTTGTTTTATCTTTTTAATTAACACCAGGTCATCTGTAATGATCTACAATTACAGTTATTCAAAATAAACTTTAAATATAAAGAAACAACATATTTAGTATGTAATAAATATCACAAAAAAAGATTTTATTTGCAAATATCATGTAAGAACATCCTTTACGAATCCTTAATATACATAATGTAATATATTTATTTAGCATAGTGCAATACAGATAGGATGTAGGATGGTATGGGGCTCAAAAGAGACATCTTCAGAGATTATTAGTAGTAATATAATCAGTTAAACCTACTATTATTGTTATTACTAGTACTAGTTATTTTAAGGTCAATGCACATACTGTATTACTTTAAGAGTGTAATAGAAAGGTGGTGCCTGAGATTGCATGCTTAAATATTTTTCCTCTCAGGAGGTTGTAGCAGTTCTATAACTAAACGTTCAGGGATCTTGCTCCCAAATCTTTTTTCTTTTGCTTACTCCAAAATGGCTTCTGACTCTGATGACCATAATGACATTGGAAATTTAATCAACAAAATTTATCCTAGCTAACATACCCTCCTACCTAGGATGATAATGAAATAATGACTCATTTTATTCTATATACTTTACTGTATGGCTGGAGACTTTAATTGCATTTTAAACCCTACAACAGACATCACGCTTTAATTTTAAATACACCTTAGTTATTTTAATCTTTTCAAAAAATAAATATATCTGATTTCTGGTTTCTATTTCCACACTTATCTTCAGTGCATCATAGCCATAAAATATTGACTACTTTAATGATATCTTTTGTTAAACCATGTAACTATGATTTATTGTAATAACAATTACTAATCATGCTTCCCCTACAATGGAGCTCATTACATTACATACCCATCTAATGTAAAGGGCAGCTGTTGACTTCAGTTCAGTTTTATCTGGAGGTGATAACTTTGTCCCAAAATTATAGTAACGCACATTCTCACATTCACACAAAATTAATTTGGAATCACCGGTCAACCTAAACATCATGTGTAGAGTACACAGAGGTAAATCAAAGTAGACGCTGGGAGAAAGTACAAACTCCACACAAGCAACGACTTGTTAAGGATGCAAATGCAGGATGCTAGGTCTGTGAGGTGGCAGTGGTGCCCAATATTCTTGCAGTGGTGCACTTATGTAGAGCTACTGCAAAATCACTTACTTAACAATAGTGGAAACAGGATCACAATCACATTTTTTGATAATGAGTTTAAATCAACCCCCAAAAAAGCACTCTTTCTCATTGTCTGCCAGACAAAGATTATTTCAGTTAAAAATTGTACACCAAGCACCTATATCCTTATTTAGGTTGTACAAATCCAATCAGAATTACACCTTTCATGTGACAAAGTCATCTGTTACCACATTTGGCCATGTCTTTGGCTTATATCATTACTTATTTATCAAACAATAATTAACAGATTTTCAATCAGCAGTATAATATCTGGTGTAATACTAGGTGGAACACCATTGCACAATGTGCAATGGTTAAATTGCTAGGTGTTCATCTTAGCTTGAATAACATCCAAGAATCCTTACCTACAATTGGAAGAATTTTTACTGTGCTGTTTAAAATTGGATAAAATTTAATTTGCTCATCAGGGAACTACGCAAAATCCTTTTACTGCTTGGCATCACCATTCTTAAAATTGTCTTCAACAAACACACCTTAAATTTAACCCTTAACTATTCGCGCTGGTGTATTTTGTACAACAATTTTTGTCCAAAGTCCTTTAACTTGAACCTACCAGCAGCATCTGCCATCTATTCTCAGCTTCATTCTCTACAAGTACAGTGTTGTAATGATTTCCCTCCCGTGTGCCCCCAGCCAGGTTTTAAGAGTGGATTCACATTTGCAAGTTCCATATGGTGCAATTGGTACACTGCACAGTACATACATATGTATGACAATGAGATGCTCTTCTTGCAATAACTTTGTCTGCAAAGAACATTCAACAACTGAAGTGAAATGTGATAAGTGTGCAAATCCTGCAGTGGATGAAACTGTGACCGGTGACCACCATATAGAACTAGACTGTGTCATACTATTCAGTAATATGGTATTAAATAAAATTAAAAACATGTACAGTTTAAAATGATTGCAATATTTTATATTACAACCTCACAGCGTGCATATACTGTAAATAGCCATTTTAACACTGGTGCATAAAGTACACCGCTCGAGTACTTATGAGGTGAGAAATGGTGTGAATAATTAAGAGTTGAGTGGTAATCACATTCATAGGCTTGCTAACCTTTTTTTGTGGTTATATGGATAAGTCCATTCTTCCAGAGTACATTTAGAATAAGCAAAGAACTGTGTCTCTAAATGTTTTAACAAATCACACTATTTATTGTGGGCGGCACGGTGGCGCAGTGGGTAGCGCTGCTGCCTCGCAGTTGGGAGATCTGGGGACCTGGGTTCGCTTCCCGGGTCCTCCCTGCGTGGAGTTTGCATGTTCTCCCTGTGTCTGCGTGGGTTTCCTCCGGGCGCTCCGGTTTCCTCCCACAGTCCAAAGACATGCAGGTTAGGTGGATTGGCGATTCTAAATTGGCCCTAGTGTGTGCTTGGTGTGTGGGTGTGTTTGTGTGTGTCCTGCGGTGGGTTGGCACCCTGCCCAGGATTGGTTCCCTGCCTTGTGCCCTGTGTTGGCTGGGATTGGCTCCAGCAGACCCCCGTGACCCTGTGTTCGGATTCAGCAGGTTGGAAAATGGATGGATGGACACTATTTATTGTGACACGTAAAAGTTTAAGTATTTCCCTGGATTTTCATAAATTTGATACAGAGTGCACTGGGTATACAGTATACTTGAAATATATTTTAAAAGCAGAGGTAAAAGAAGAAAAGGTGAAGATGAACTTGTATCTTGTCCAGGGTTGGATCCTGACTTGTGTCTGTTGCTATGCTGGCTTCCATCCCCCCCGTACTGGATAAATCAAATTAAGACAGTGCATGTCAGAAATTTATACCCTTTATGTGCAGACTGCTCAGTGCACACACATTTGTTGTCCACTGCCATGTCATCGTTTATGTTTTTGTCTGGTCATACCTCGGACACATATGAGTTAATTTAACTGGTGTAACCACATGTTTTGACATGGAAAGGTCTGATCCTGTCCTTACAGTAGGACTTTCTGTGGAGACCTGAGTATCTCCAAACCTTTAACTCTTGTTCTAGTATTTCACACTTACCAGGGACAGCAGTCTGCATGTCTACTTGAGGTCATAGTAAGAATGAATTAGGGTTAACCTCATCCGTGGCTAAAAAACTTTGTCCCTTCTCTTATCTCTAGAATACAGATAGTTTATTATAAAGAATTCAAGGTGTAGCAGAGAAACAGGTTTAAAATGTTATTCTTTTGTCCAATCCTCAATCATCTAACAAAAGCAGAAGCAGAGTAAATGGATATAACCTAGATGCATAGTAGTTCTACTTTAGAAATTTAGGCACCTGATGTGACTTGTTATCAGTTGACTCTTTCAATCTTGCATTGTACTTCTGAGCTGATAGGTTTTTGATCTGGCACAGTGTCTGCATGGGTGTCGATGAAAGGACAGAAACAAACAACTGCTGGCATGCCCTATATTAATGTAAGCCTAGTCCTTCCTTACTGTATGCCTTGGGTCAATGAGACATCATAGTTATCATATGGCCAACTCCCTTCCTGTGCTCTGTCCACATAGCTATGGGCCAGTGCTGGCTAGGCACAACCTATGTTGCAACCACCAAAACTGTGGTTTATGTGTCACCTTAGATGAACCCAAGTTCCTGTTTTGACTGGTTCTGATCAGTTATGTGGTGAGCAGAGCAAGCAAATAAGTTCTTATCTATCTATCTATCTATCTATCTATCTATCTATCTATCTATCTATCTATCTATCTATCTATCTATCTATCTATCTATCTATCTATCTATCTATCTATCTATCTATCTATAACATCCAACATCTGTATGTCTGACCTCTTTTCACGAGAGAGCTACTTAATGGATTTAGATTGGATTTTCTAGAATTTGCTTGAACATTCTGATTGATTTTGTGACTTCTCTTATCGTGCTAAGTATCATAGTTCGCATGTGGTACCGATTTATTTGCGTGAATCCGAGAGAGTGGCTATGGGCCGTGGAGAGGGCGGCAGGGCCTTTACTCATGCGCCAGCCTCCGTTCCAGTTGGTCTACCTCTCGCCATGTGTTGGAGCATAACCTTGCCTCCACTTAGCTAGTGATACCTGTGTGTTCAACAGACAATATCATCTACAGATTGTTAAGGAGTAACGATTAGCGTTTTTTGAGAGAGAGATCACAGTTATGTGTGTTTGAGAGGGTAGCTGCTGATTGCCAGAGATATCACAGCCACATGCTTTTCTCCCCATGCGGGGGACGCTCTCCCCTCAGAGCTGAACACAATCAGATACAGTGTCAATGTTTGACATTGGAGCATACCAACCTTTCGCTTGGCCAGAATTAAATTTTTTTTAATTGATTTTTAAAGTTTGTCCTGTTTAACTACTATGTTGGCGGAGGACAGCTCTTATAAATGACAAATTGCAGTAGGTTTTCTGACTTTGAAGTAAACTTTTGTCTGTTACATTATTTTTTTATTTTTGATCTAGTACAATGCCATTGTAATATTTTGCTTTTCAAAAAATAAAATGAAAATTAAAAAAAAGGAAGTTTTCTTTGTACATACATTATCACCTATAAGACCACCAGTAAAAGCCAATTATCAATATAAAAGCACATACACCATTAAATTATCTGAAGTCTATCCACAACCACATGAAATTGCTCTAATAATGAGCTCACACATTTCCTAAATATATTTTCCATCTGTACCACTTTAAGAAACCTTTATTTAATAAATGTTAAACTGCATTTTCTTGGAAGTTAAAATCCTAGGGAGTCCAGACAGTACATTCCTAAGATTAAGCAACAGTCTTGTCTTTGTCTACTCTAGTTTGCCAAGTTAGGGACCCTTATGACACTATGTTTCTTGTGTACAGACTATGGTGAAGTTTCAGTCCTTTGTGTTACAATCCACACTCTTGTAGTGACCTTCTTGGGCTGATAAATCTAACTGGAAGTTCTGTTTACCTCACTGGGCTTGGATTCTGTGGGATACTTCTGGTTCTCACATGAAGAGAGAGAAGCGTGTACAATGAGGCTAATGGAATATACTCGGAGGCATATGGAGTTCCTTGACCTTTACCTTAGGGATTTTCCTGTGCTCCTGGCACTTGCTACCTGGAAATGTGTTGGTGAACCTTGACATTAGAAAGTAAAATTAATGAGTATGCCTAGTTATGGACTGATATCTCTTTTAGCGACATAGAGAACAAAGTAATCTGCAAAACACGATACTTTTTGTTCAAGTACTTCCCTAACATTTCCCTGAATCTGTAATTGTTTCTTCAAGTAGATGGTGTCATGCCCACATGAGTTTTCATTGAAGTCCAGACTATCCGAATGTTAAACCAAGTTGTCATTAAGTCATTACTATATTTTGTGAGAAAAGTGCAGACACTGTTTAATACAGTCAGCCACCTTTTTCAATATTGCTGCCATGATGTTGTGGGGCAAATAACTCCTGTGTCACAGACCAACCAAATACAGTAGTATGTAAACCTCACCAGACACACAAACTGGCTTCAACATTGTCAAGTGAAATAATCAAAATGTATACTACTTTCATGAACTGATGCTTTTGTGATGGAGTATTATAATGTAGTTCATACAGATTTATTCCCACCAACCCAAATTTGCATGATGTTGGGAATATGTAGTACCATTTAACTTGAAATCAAAGCCTTTGTTTGTATCCAAAAATGGCAAGACTTCTTGGATCACTGCTGCTGCTTCTCATGATTTTTTTTTGCTCTTATTTCAATCTTGCACAATGCCATTTTGAATTTTTAATAGGCACTGCCATGTTTATAGTTGCTGATGAGGTCTCAGCTAAGATATGTATTTTGTTGTACATAATTCAGGAATTTGAAAGCAGCTGTTTACCTTTATCAAATCCAGCGTGATCTTGCAAACTAATATTAATCATAGAATGGAATATTTGCTGTATTTTGTTTGGCTAGAATGATAATATTGTTCAATAGGCCTGTTTTCTAAAAGGTTTTTATCTCTCACGGGAAAAACTGGTATGGTTCTTTATGTCGAAGCTTGTTTGTTTTTCTCCTTCCATAAACAAAGCTAGCATTAAGAGGCCTAACTTTTAACATGAAGATTTTTATAAAAACCTATTCAATGTCATCAGTGCTGGATGAAAAGATGAGTTCTGGTGTGCCAACCTATAAAGTGTGTCAAACAGTGTGAACTCTGATTGGTGTGTAGATTAGGAAAAACAATAGACACCTACTTTAAAGCTATTATACACTGCCTGACCAAAAAAAAATTCGCCACCTGGATTTAACTAAGCAAATAGGTACGAGCCTCCTATTGGATAAGTACTGCAAGGGTGATTATCTTTCAGCTGGCAACAAGTTATTTAACCCCAACTGGTGCAATGAGTTGCTTCTCATTTCTTAAATAACCATGTCGAAAGACACATCTCGTGGTTGTGGAAAAGATGTTAGTCTGTTTGAGAAGGGTCAAATCATTGGCATGCATCAAGCAGAGAAAACATCAAAGGAGATTGCATAAACTACTAAAATTGGGTTAAGAACTGTCCAACGCATTATTAAAAACTGGAAGGATAGTGGGGACCCATCGTCTTCGAGGAAGAAATGTGGCCAGAAAAAAATCCTGAATGATCGTGATCGGCGATCACTTAAACGTTTGGTGAAATCAAATCGAAGAAAAACAACAGTAGAACCCAGGTCTATGTTTAATAGTGAAAGTAAGAGCATTTCCACACGCACAATGCGAAGGGAACTCAAGGGATTGGGACTGAACAGCTGTGTAGCCCTAAGAAAACCACTAATCAGTGAGGCAAACCGGGAAAAAAAGGCTTCAATTTGCTAGGGAGCATAAAGATTGGACTCTGGAGTAATGGAAGAAGGTCATGTGGTCTGATGAGTCCAGATTTACCCTGTTCCAGAGTGATGGGCGCATCAGGGTAAGAAGAGAGGCGGTCAGACTCTACCATCATCAATGCAAGATCTTGGTGAAAAAATTAATGCAACAGTGGATGGAACTAAACCTTGTGACATTGCAGAAGCTTATCGAAACAATGCCACAGCGAATGCGTGCTGTAATCAAAGCTAAAGGCGGTCCAACGAAATATTAGAGTGTGTGACCTTTTTTTTTGGTGGCGAGTTTTTTTTTGTCCAGGCAGTGTAATTTAGATTGAAAAATGATGTGAAATGTATTACATCCAAATTCAAAATACTGTGTCAAAACCAGCTGGAGACCAAAAAGCACAAAACAGCAAAAAACATAATAGACAAAAACAGTAGAATTTTGTGAAGTATAATGAATAAATAATTGAATTAATTGTTATATATTGGGTTGAAATATATAAAGCTGTAAAAAGTTAAACCAATTATTCCAATTATTATTCATATTATATAATATTTTAAAGATACATACAGTGGTGTGAAAAACTATTTGCCCCCTTCCTGATTTCTTATTCTTTTGCATGTTTGTCACACAAAATGTTTCTGATCATCAAACACATTTAACCATTAGTCAAATATAACACAAGTAAACACAAAATGCAGTTTGTAAATGGTGGTTTTTATTATTTAGGGAGAAAAAAAAATCCAAACCTACATGGCCCTGTGTGAAAAAGTAATTGCCCCCTGAACCTAATAACTGGTTGGGCCACCCTTAGCAGCAATAACTGCAATCAAGCGTTTGCGATAACTTGCAATGAGTCTTTTACAGCGCTCTGGAGGAATTTTGGCCCACTCATCTTTGCAAAATTGTTGTAATTCAGCTTTATTTGAGGGTTTTCTAGCATGAACCGCCTTTTTAAGGTCATGCCATAGCATCTCAATTGGATTCAGGTCAGGACTTTGACTAGGCCACTCCAAAGTCTTCATTTTGTTTTTCTTCAGCCATTCAGAGGTGGATTTTCTGGTGTGTTTTGGGTCATTGTCCTGTTGCAGCACCCAAGATCACTTCAACTTGAGTTGACGAAAAGATGGCCGGACATTCTCCTTCAGGATTTTTTGGTAGACAGTAGAATTCATGGTTCCATCTATCACAGCAAGCCTTCCAGGTCCTGAAGCAGCAAAACATCCCCAGACCATCACACTACCACCACCATATTTTACTGTTGGTATGATGTTCTTTTTCTGAAATGCTGTGTTCCTTTTACGCCAGATGTAACGGGACATTTGCCTTCCAAAAAGTTCAACTTTTGACTCATCAGTCCACAAGGTATTTTCCCAAAAGTCTTGGCAATCATTGAGATGTTTCTTAGCAAAATTGAGACGAGCCCTAATGTTCTTTTTGCTTAACAGTGGTTTGCGTCTTGGGAATCTGCCATGCAGGCCGTTTTTGCCCAGTCTCTTTCTTATGGTGGAGTCGTGAACACTGACCTTAATTGAGGCAAGTGAGGCCTGCAGTTCTTTAGACGTTGTCCTGGCGTCTTTTGTGACCTCTCGGATGAGTCGTCTCTGCGCTCTTGGGGTAATTTTGGTCGGCCGGCCACTCCTGGGAAGGTTCACCACTGTTCCATGTTTTTGCCATTTGTGGATAATGGCTCTCACTGTGGTTCGCTGGAGTCCCAAAGCTTTAGAAATGGCTTTATAACCTTTACCAGACTGATAGATCTCAATTACTTCTGTTCTCATTTGTTCCTGAATTTCTTTGGATCTTGGCATGATGTCTAGCTTTTGAGGTGCTTTTGGTCTACTTCTCTGTGTCAGGCAGCTCCTATTTAAGTGATTTCTTGATTGAAACAGGTGTGGCAGTAATCAGGCCTGGGGGTGAATACGGAAATTGAACTCAGGTGTGATACACCACAGTTAGGTTATTTTTTAACAAGGGGGCAATTACTTTTTCACACAGGGCCATGTAGGTTTGGATTTTTTTTCTCCCTAAATAATAAACACCATCATTTAAAAACTGCATTTTGTGTTTACTTGTGTTATATTTGACTAATGGTTAAATGTGTTTGATGATCAGAAACATTTTGTGTGACAAACATGCAAAAGAATAAGAAATCAGGAAGGGGGCAAATAGTTTTTCACACCACTGTATAAGATTTGATAGTCTAAAAGTCTGTCCTTAACAAATCCAGTTTGTGAGGTAATAAAAGGAAGCACTTTCTCAATTCTGTTTGTGAGAACTTCAAGACAACATCTTGGCATCTAGTCTATAGTATGCTTATTCTGGTGATTTTTTTATCACCATAAATTTATTGCTTGCTTTATGTTTTTGTTAGACTCTTTTCCTCTCTGGTTTCAATAAAGATAGGCTGCGTAAAGGTATTAAAGTATGTTTTTATCTGGGTGAACTGTCAATGCATTAGGTGAATGAACTTAACACCCTGAGATTCAAAATGTGTGCAATAGTTTTATGAATATATCTTAAGTATGCTTTTGTTAAATTTGTTCTTTAGGAACTGCTGGCAAATAATGATTATGTGTTTGTCCTTCTATTCAGTGTCTGTATGAAGATGACTAGGAGAAGACTAGTTGATGATGTAAAGAATAATCTAGTCATCCATGTTCTGAACCCATTATCTAATTCAGAGTTTCTGTAACCAGAATAAGTGAAAAGAAAAGAAAATGATCTAAAATGACTCTGTCTTCAGTGTTTTTTTTTGTTTTTTTAGTAGTGTTTTAGTGTTTCTTTGAAGAAATTAAATAGTGTTGTTTTATATATCATGTAGCTAGTGGCAACAAAAGTTACAAATTATATTTTCAGGTTATTCTTTTGCTGTACGGCTCATTTAGTCTGCATTTAACATATCATAAAATAATGTGCAGTATATATAGTAGTTTATATTTATTAACTTAACGTTCTTGGGTCACATAATCCAATCTGTGGTCAGATGGGACTGGAGCCTATCCAAGCAGTAATGGAGGCAAAAATGAAGGATTCTTTTTCCCTTACTTTTTTTTTAAATTTTACAACTAGCCAAGGTACCTGACGAAAACAGGAAATATTGAGCAAATTATGAATTATTAAAAATATTTGCTATCTTTTGCACTACCTGTACATTTAACGTCTTTCCTCTGTATTTCAGTGGGTTAATGTCTCTTCACCAGCGCCCCCTCCTTCAAGCGCATTCCCATTCACTCATTATTTTCGAATCAACTTTCTCATCTCCTGTCTGGTTTTATACTTTGAAGGCGACTCTCTCAGTACGTCTCATGCACCTTTACTTTTCCTCACACGTTTCACACTTGTACTTCCTCTTTCGTTGCATCACCAAAGCCAAACGGACCAATCACACCAAAGCCACACTGACCAATCTGGTTGCTCAGAGGGATTTGAAACACGGACCTTAGTGTTTTATTATATATTAGATGTTTGAAGAATACCCTCAGCTAACCTTTGATACTTTACTAAAACTAGTTCATCTGATATGTCTGTATGTTATGGCAGTCGGTAACACTAAATAAAAAGACACTTGATTCATTTAAACACCTTAGAGGACAGGACATTAATGTCAATTAAAGGACAGCAACAATTAATTATAAAGTTTTCTAAGAAAGAAAAGATGATGCTGATTTCTGATACCAGACTTTATTATAAGTAAACAATGTAGAAACAGTGCTTAGGTTGAAGTTATGTCATTGCAATAGCTTAAAATAAAATCTGTTTAACTATACATATGGATAGTATGTTAAGAGTATGTTCAGAATTTTAAAACTTTAATCAATGGAAAATAGCAGAAATACATTTTTCAATTCAGTTTATTTTCATTATACTTTACATTGGAATTATTTGTTGTTTGTCTCTTTGGTTCAGAAACATAAAAATACTGTACATGATATAACACCACAGCAAATAGATATTTCAGTTACAATAAATAACAGCAATAATAATGAAATCATCCAAATAGAAATATTAAATCAAATGCATAACAAGCATTGGATAGAACAAGTAACAATCAGACAATATGCGTAACTGAACTACAGATGATCAGTAACCTTGACTCTGTACTACTGACTGATTTTTTTTTTTTTCTAAAAATGTCCTGTACCGTCGGGAGCTTGGCTCCACTGCTGATACTGGTAGTTTTAATCACCCACTGTCTATTCATAGTGCAGTTAATATAATAGAACTTTAATTCAGTTACTCATTATCCTCTTCACTGTGAATTGGTAGACATTATAGAGGGTCTGGGGTGACACATTGATATCCTCAATTTTCTGAAACAGTGAAAACTGTTTTGAACCTTCTTAAGGAGACAGATGGAGACTATGTAGAGTGGACTTCATCTGTGGCTAAAAAACTTTGTCCTTTCTCTTATCTCTAGAATACAGAAGTGGACCAATAAGAACTTAAATCTGCTCACCCTTTACAATGGAACCCCATTGATTTCATTACATGTACATTGATTTGCCAAGCTTCATTAGAAACTCTGACTCTCTTAATGTGTTCAAGAAGCATTTTGGTTTGGCGAATTACTTTCTAACTAACACTGGCTTTTAGGTCTTGTAAATTTAGGACTTTTAACTCACTTGCATTTTACTCTAAGCTCTTCATTTGTGATGATCAATTTTGTACCCTTGTCCTATTACATTTGTTCTTTGGATAAAGGCATCTGTTAAGCAAATAAATGTAATGTCATTAATGATTCTTCCACCTTAATCTCCTGCAGCCCACATATAGCATTCTTGTTTTGAGTGATATGTTTCTTTTCGCGTTCACCCCAGTGATTGCTTACTTGAGTTGCTTCTGTTATTATTTATGGTGCTCATTTGCTCTTTTGTGTGGCATTCTAAGGGCTCACACTAATCTCACACTGACTTCTGTGTAAGATTAAAATGGTTGTTAAATAGTCAATTACAGTTATAAATAAAATAATTTAGGATAGAGTATGAAGCATGGAGTCAGAAGATCACTACATGTCTTTAAATTTTGTATGTAATTTTTGTTTTGTTTGATGGAACCACCTGGTAACACTTACTGGAGACTTTCCATATGCTCACTGAAACGCATGCTGTGCAAATAGCACAAAATGATATTTTGTTTTGTACTTAATTGATTAAATGTGGTCATTAGAATTAATTTATCACATGTAAGTCATCTTGAGGTTTTTCTGTTGCACTAAATAAATTCTGGAAAGAACTGAAGTATTATTAATCCAAACAGAAATCAGTTACAATTTGTTTTTTAATGGCCAAAGCAGACTTAAATGGAAATTCAGCAAAAGAAAATTATTGTCTCTAGCTACCACTCTGACTAAAAAAGGCTAAAAAATCTGCTAACTTAAAAAACCAGACAGAACTTAAGGTGAAATTGTATGGGCTTTAAATTCTATGATTTGTACTGTGCTTTTTCTGTCAAGCCTGCTATAAAAAAATGAATCGTACCAAATATATTTCTCAATTTTTTTTGTGCATTTCTGAAATTATTATAAATTAAGTACAGTACAATGCTTAAAACCCTGTTTTTTGTAGGAACTGAGGAAGTCTTTTTGTAGTGGAGCATGAAAGACAATAGCAGCCATAGTCATAACCAACAATGCTTGAAAATGTTTAGAGATTCAGCTGTTTGTCATTGAAGATGGAACTGCTACTTACAAAGTGCTAAAGAAGAAACTAGTCAGCGGCAAGTAATTTTATAAGGTTATATGGTTTCAAGCTGGAGGAACTAGGCTATATATTATATGTGTTACATTATGTGGAATTAAGCTTTTGGAAACATTTGGAAATTTTTATTTTTTTTTTGCTGTGTCCACTGAAGTGTATTTTGCTCTTGGTGTACACTCAACTTAAGATCACTTTTACTCAGAACATCTCTGTGTTCCTTTTGTTTCACTATCACTAAAGCTTATAGATGAGGCTTAAACATAACCTGGAAAGGAAGCTATTGCAATGCATGCTGCGGTATAGAGATTAAATAAATTCACATTCCAGCAAAGTGGCACTTGTAACATTAACCTAATTACTTGTATTTACTTAATGTGCTCTAACACCTTTACACCAATGAACACTAATCATGTACAGACAAGCCAAGCACCACCATCCCCTGTTCTCTACATGGCTATTCAGAGTCATAATTCTGTACACTGTCACGCTTGGGTCACAGAATTGCACAGAAACACAGGAGATTGTAGAGATAGGAACTTTATTCAAACACTTCAAACAAACATGTCTCTTTCAGAATTTAAAATGAGCTCAGTATGCAGTTAGTTCTCGATTAAAGAATAGACAAACATCATAGGGGAGCACAACGAGAGCGGGACCCCCAACAGGAGCAGAGGATGTCTGGGGGAGGAGAGAGAAACAAAGCAATCAGCCCAAAAAGGACAGATGCTGTTCGGGCTTTTAAGTATGTGTAGCGTCGCGCGAGAAGCATATCACGTGACAGATCAGCCGCAAGTAAGCCCAGCAAGTAAGGGAGCAATGTGAAGGTAGTCTATCAGCATTTTCTAAGAGGGGTTTTTCGATGTCTTCTAAGGGTGCGTTCAGCCCACCTGCTCACACCCCCTCCGTCAGCTTTATTCACATTTTCGTGAATTAAGTGACACTCCAAACCAGGTTCAAACAGGCGTGACAGGACATCAGCATTAACGTGCAGAGAGCCAGGTCGATGCCTGACAGTAAAACTATAAGGTTTTATAAATCCATCCCATAAGACGAGAGTTTGTATCTTTCTGACGTTATAACCATTGAAGTGGAGTGTGATCAGTCACTAATGTGAAATTTCGACCCCATAAGTAATAACGAAGCGCTTCCACAGGCCATTTAATTGTCAAACATTTTTTCTCAATAGTCGAATAATTGCATTCCCTTGAAAGTAATTTCCTTCTCAAAAATGTGATAGGGTGCTCTTCCCCATCAAAAACCTGAGACAGGACGGTGCCTAAGCCAAATGCACTTGCATCCGTCTGTAGAACAAAATCCTTAGAGAAACTGGGATTCCGCAAAACCGGATAAGAAGGAAAAACAGTTTTCAAATCAAAAAAGGAACATTCACAAACTTCTGTCCATAAAACAGGGCAGTTGTTTCTGCTTCTAGTAAGATTGGAGAGGAGCAGCCATATTTGCAAAGTCAGGGATGAATCTTCTGTAATAACCGGCAAGCCCCAGAAAAGCACAAACTTGTTTCTGCATTTCTGGACGTGGGTAAGCAAGCATCTCTTCCAGTTTTCTAAATTGTGGCTGGAGTAATCCCCTGCCCATTGAATAACCCAGATAATGAGTCTCAGACATTCCCAAGTTATACTTCTTAGGGTTAGCTGTCAAGCCAGCCTGTCTGAAGCTTTCAATGACAGCCTGAAGATGTTCTAAATACGTTTGCCAATCATTTGTGAAAATCATGACATCATCGAGGTTTCCCCCTGAATATTCAGAATGAGGACGCAAGATCTGATCCATCATACGCTGGAAAGTTAGAGGCGCGCCATGAAGACCAAACGGGAGTCTAGTAAATTCATAAAGTCCTTCAGGAGTCACAAATGCTGTTTTCTCACAACTGCCAGCCTCAAGAGGCACCTGCCAGTAACCTTTCATGAGATCTGCTGTGGAGATAAATGGTCGCCTGACTCAGTTTTTCCAACAGCTCGTCAACACAGGGCATTGGATAAGCGTCAAATTTAGAGACCTTATTCAAGTGTCTGAAATCAATACAGAAGTGAACCAAACCGTCTTGTTGGGACTAATACGACCAGACTGCACCACTCACCTTTACTTTCACAAATTACACCTAATGCCAGCATCTGTTTGACTTCCTCACGCACAATATTCCGTTGCGCTTCCGGGATCCGAAACGGGCACATCTGCACCCTAACACCGGGTTCGGCAGTGATTTTATGTTCTGCAAAGTCAGTCACGGCCGGCAAGTTTGAAAAAACATCAGTGTTCCGTTCAATCAAAGATAACAACTCTGTCATTTGCGAGTCAGTCAAATCATCACCAATGGCAACTTCAGTCTGAGAGACAGCAGCCAAGGAAGCATAAACCCCCTGCGGGCCATGCCACTCCTTCAAGAGATTAACATTTAAAATCTGGAATGGTTTGCGCTGGCCCGGTATTCTAACCTTGTAATTCACCGGCCTCATACGCTCCTCTATAATGGCAGGGCCCTGCCATTTCACTAGGAATTTGTGCGGGTCAGAAGGAATCAGAACCAGAACACGATCACCAGGTTTGAATTCATGGAGCTTACAGCACCTATCATATAGACGTTTCTGGGTTTCCTGCTCACGTTGCTGATGCTCAATAGCGATAGAAGAAAGTTTAGAAATCCAATCTTGCAATGAAATTACCCAATCCACAAAGATCGGCCCGTGAGCTTTTGTCCCGATTCCTGTCCATTCCTCACATACAACATCCAAGATGCCTTGCGGGCGACTACCAAACAACAACTCAAAAGGACTCAAGCCAGTGGATGCCTGCAGCGATTCCCGCACCGCAAACATAATAAAAGGCAGGACAGAGTCCCAAGAAGTCGGGTCATCATGAGCAACTCGCCTGATCATCTGTTTTAAAGTCTTGTTAAATCGCTCAGTCAGTCCATTCGTCTGCGGGTGGTAAACAGTCATACTTAATTTCTTAATAGCAAGGCTGTCACACGTTTCATCACACAAGAAGTAAAAGGTGTGCCATGATCAGTTAAAATTTTTCTAGGGATGCCAATACGAGTAAAAATCTCGCACAGAGCTTTGGCTGCAGTGGAGGAATTGGCTTTTTTCAAAGCAGCCACTTCTGGATATCGCGTTGCATAGTCAACCAACACAAGCATATATTGATACCCATTTTTACTGTTACGAAGAAGGCCTACAATATCTAATCCCACCCGTTGAAAGGGGACTTCCAAAATAGGCATAGGAGAAAGGGGAGCCCGAAAAGGTTTATAAGCAGAGACAATCTGGCAATCAGGACATGAAGTACAGAATCGCTCCACATCTTTTCCCATATTCAGCCAATAAAATAGTTTTGATAAACGATCTCTAGTCTTATCAGCCCCCAGGTGCCCACCCAAGATGTGAGAGTGGGCTAACTGCAAAAGAATGTTCCTATGTACTTCAGGTACAACTAATTGTTCAATAAATTCCCCCACTAAATGATCTGTTATCACTCTAAAAAGACAGCCATCTTTCTCAAGAAAGTGCGGAGTTTTCAAGCCCCCGGAGGCACGATCTTGGTAATAAGAGTCACTAGCGGAGCAAGCCTGTTTAAATGCATAATCTAATGCGCTATCAGCATGCTGTAAGT
This sequence comes from Erpetoichthys calabaricus, assembly GCF_900747795.2. Taxonomy (NCBI): domain Eukaryota; kingdom Metazoa; phylum Chordata; class Cladistia; order Polypteriformes; family Polypteridae; genus Erpetoichthys; species Erpetoichthys calabaricus. The sequence continues at coordinate 244,103,845 of NC_041395.2, read as the reverse complement.
GCACAAAATCCGTCTGCTCGCTAGTGTTCTGTTTGTGTTCAGAGGCATTTGCAAGTTGAGAAGTTTTGGATGGGCCAGCCAGCTGCTCTAGGAAATTGGAGGAGTCACTCCCGGTATCACTGGAGAGATCGGGTTCAATTTCCAATCAGGGCTCGAGGCCTTCTCCGAACAGCCACCAGTTCCTCTCCTTCGTTCATGATGACAGGGGGCTCTAGGGCTGGTGCCCCAAACTCTGCTAAGAGCCTAGTGAAAAGGGCGTTCCTCCTGCCGATCAGCAAGGGCTATAGGCAGGAATCCGAAATGGCAGTCCAAACTTTAAAGTTCCGAAGCAGCACAGTCTCATAGTCCTTAACATCCCCATGTACACAGCGTTTGTTCACAGTCTCAGTGCTACATTGGGACGTATTGCTGAGGCAGTCATGTCTGACAACACAAAGGTCACTATCTGAGTCCAACAAGGCTGGGATCTCACGGCCCGCTAACATCTTGGAGATCATTAAGTGGTCATTTTTAAGTGAAGTAGAAGGAAGATGGGAGCAACACACCTCGGCTAAGCCGACCTCCAAGGACTGAGCAGGGGAGAGGCGACATTCTCTGGCGAGATGTCCGAACTGATCACACCGGAAACATCTGCGCTCGGCACAACTGTGGAAATATGCACGTCGGCGTCTACAACCAGGAGCCTGAGAAATAATACCCCTCCAACCAGCACACAGGCCAAGACTGGCAAGATGATCAGGGAAATTTATAGCTGCTGTCTCTGAAACCAAAGAAGGGTCCTCTCTTATTCTGGAAATTTTTCTGAGGCTCTACCAGAGCTAAATCATTCAGCTGGGTGAAATCTATTGCACACAAGAGACCTCATCTACTATGTATGGACAGTGAGTAGTGCAAGGAAGAGAGGTCATGGCCATGAGAGAGAGTGCATACTGCCAGACACAATTTTTACACACCTAGGGAGGCAGGTCTAGAGAGGAATCACAGTTTTATTATTTTGTTTTTTTGTTGTTTTTGGCGTTTTACATATTTTTCCATCCATGTTTTGTTAACACTTGTGACTTTCTTTGCATTCATTCCATGTGTGAAGAGATATCATAATGGCAGCCTCTTCTTTTATTCTTATACTTTCTGACTAGTGCTATCTTGGCTTTTATCATTTGGTTACTGTATATAGTAGATGGACAATTGTGTTTTGCCGAGTATGCTTTCATCTACTGTATACATCAGCTAGTGTTAAACACCATCAAGACTTTTGAAAGAAAGTGGTTTAACACTCACTTTGAACACGCAATCTCCTGCACTAGTAGATGTAGAGTATAACAGTGGGATATTACTGTCAATTGCACCACTACATCATAGTGTTTAAGATATGGAACGCTCTCTGTATTGTGACTTCTGGAAATGTATGACGACAGTTTATTTACAGCTTATGTTTAAGTATGTCTCCAGATTATAGTTTCATTTTCATTTTGAATTTTCCTTTTGTAAGAGACCTACAGTTATATTTTATGATTATATTTTCATTTTACTGCATTGCTGTTGGGCGGCACGGTGGCTCGGTGGGTAGTGCTGCTGCCTCACAATTAGGAGACCCGGGATCCCTTCCCAGGTCCTCCCTGCGTGGAGTTTGCTTGTTCTCCCCGTGTCTGCGTGTGTTTCCTCCGGGTGCTCTGGTTTCCTCCCACAGTCCAAAGACATGCAGGTTAGGTGCATTGGCGATCCTAAATTGTCCTGTGTGTGTGTGTGCGCCCTGTGTTGGCTGGGATTGGCTCCAGCAGACCCCCATGACCCTGTACTTAAGATATAATGGATTGGATAATGGATGAATGCATTACTATTTTTTTTTTTTTTTTAAGGGCTCCCACCATTTTGAAATTCAGTTGTTAGGATGCCTCATCCGTAATTAAGATCTCACTTTGCAGAAGCTTTGATGTGTTAAATCATCAATATGATAATGTTTAAGCCAGCATGATGTGGGAATGCTTGTCCAAGTTTAAAAATTAAAACTGTGGGAGGAGTCCCTGAAAATACATTTTAAATGCTTATTATGGGGTTATGAATCACTCATTACTCATCACTGAGTTTGAAAGCAGAGTGCACAAAATAGGCAGAACTGGAAGGCAGCTGTCTGTGAGCACATTGCAGGCTGGAAAGCAGGAGATGCTTGAGTGTTAGGAGCCCATCCAGCAAGGAAGGAGAACACATCCATTAAATCGGAGAATTCAAGAAAGAGGACGGACAACATTCATAGGAGCCAATAGTGCTTACCTGCATGGGACATCCCCTCAGTAGGGATGAAGAATGTCATAGTGATTGCTGATACCTTGAGACTGACAGTATTCAGATTTGCAGTTCATATTTGTTTTATTGTTATTTTCCAATTGCTTATTTAGAGGGAACAGATCCGAGAGGAGATGCGGCAGCATAAAATGGCTGTTCTATGTAATACTGGTCACAAGTGTAAAGGTGGTGTGATTTTTTTTGTCCGTGTATGATGTGGTTCATCATCTTTAGATAAATACATCCTAAATTACATCTCCAAAGTTAATTTATTGCCTATTCCGTACTACCAGAGTAAGACTGCAGCATTCAAGCAAAACTGGAGCACTAACAAACCTCACAGTGCCTAATATCACTATTTTCTGTAGAAGCTGCTGTATGCTTTCCAGGTCTGATGCAAGTATAGGCAGGAATTAATCAGAAGTTCATTAGCCTCCCAAAAGTATCAGTGTTTTGAAAGAAGGCACTTATCAAAAATCACAGTGTTAGGAACAGGACCTTATAGTTAGATTTTCAGATGATGAATGAAGTAATTTCTAGATAAAATACACTCCTACTCAGTATGTGCAAAGCATTATCTAACTCAACTTTTACATCACTACCATTTACTTTACAATCAACAATTCAGTACTTTTTTTAGAATCTGACAGGCTTTTAGCAATGTTGCTCTCAATTAATTGAATGTGCTGAACCATTGCTAACCTTTTGGATATTCTATTATCTCAAAGTGTGATTACTTAATACTTACATTTTTTTTCTTTCTGTACTCTGTGGAACAGTGAATAGCATGTTATACTGTATTTGTTAATAATCTGTAATGTAATGTGAGAATTGTAATAAAACCCTTATGTTAAAAAATAAAAAATGCGTGTTGCATTTAAAAAATTATATATGCAAAGTGTAACTAACGATTATTTATTTCAGCTGCTCACCTAAAGGATGCTGTCCTCCTTTGTATATTATACACCAAGATATTTTCCATTTAGTTAAATGAAGATCTGAGATGTAAAAAGTCTGCATACCTCTTCTAAATTAATTACAATGTCAGATAAGATGAAAAATGACAATTTTTTAGATAAGATTAAGTTTAAAAGCAGTTTAATCCACATTACACTTTGCATAACTAAATCTAAGAAAACTAAACCATCGTTTTATTGTCTTTTAACCCAAAATTGTGTATTGAGAAAGATTTCTGTAAATAAACTTACGAGATGTTGTTGTAGATTTTTGCATAGCATTCATATACAATTAGACTTTCAAAAAATGAACTGAGAAAAGCAGCTGCACACACTCTAAAAAGTCCAGAACCAAGCATGAAATATTTCTCTTTTTGATATGTCATATGTATTTCAAATTACTTTCTGGATATTCTGCTCAGACACTAGCTGCTAAGCCATTATTTCATAATTGTCAGTTATAAAAGGAGTAAGTCTTTCCTTGGCGATATGATTCAGGGACGTGCAATTTTTGTATATTCTTATCATCAGAAGCCATTCTGAATCTTCCTTTCTTATACATACTAAGTACAAATCAATGGCAATATTCTCAAATGGTACAGTAATTGCACTTGCCTAGCTGCCATAAAGACTGCTATTTAGTTTTTCTTTTTTATTTTAGAGACAGTTCTGGTTTAATAAAATCCTTTAAAGTGTTGCTATATAAAGTAACTGATTATGTTGCATGGTTTACCAATTTTGCATTCTTTCCACCAGGCAGTCAGGGTAACAATATCAGTTACCTTAAAAGACAAAGCTAATTTTAGAAGTGTGTTTGCCTAGTCATGGACTCCTCTCAAATTTGGAGAAATGATTGTTTTGCACCAAATTGTACAAAGAAAAAAACAGTTTTCATTATCATAATATGAAGTGCATTATAATAGTTTATTTAGGCTGTTGAATAGGCAAAATGTTATTTACAGAGCTTGGGGTTATCCATACAAATTACCTGAATATATTTGGTTGTCATAATAATACTTGGGCAGAAGTGAAATGCTACTGTAAATTAAATGTGCAATTCCTTTTGATAAGGCAGGAAAAAGTCATCCCTGAAGTATTTCATGCATTGTGCCAATGTTATTTCAGAAGAGCTATGACATACTTTCTGAGATGACATAAGATAAAATCTTCGAGCTAATGTAAGGAGGCAGTGCACTTTTGGTGCCAAAACCATGTCCTTTTGGTAGCTAAGTCCTATTTTCTTGTAGTTTTTAAATGTGCACCCCACCAAGACAATTTGTCTTATTGTTTTTAATTGGAATAATCTGTGGACCATGAAGAATATTTGGTTATTTGTCTTCCCCAGTTTCTGTTTTTTGTATTATATCCCATTTTAACCTAGCTTAATGTTTAACTAACATTGACAAGCTATCAACCTTGTTTTGCCAGGTAACATAACAAAGATGTCAGGGAGAATTTGAGGAAGACTCATTACTAAAATCCACACAGACCTAGGGAGAACATGCAACCTCCAAACAGAAACCTCATCCTTTTGGACCTGTGAGATAGTAGTACTGAGTGCTGTGGCACATTATATGTCTTAAATATCGAACCTGAATACTGTATGGATATAGTTATTCTTAAGTATATAATGATATATAAAATGTCAAAATAATATGTTCAGGTAATTCAACAGTATACAGATGTTTTCAGTAAGTTGTGTTTATGTTTAAAATAAATATTGAAAATAATGAATGGATGTGATGTTCTGTGATACGGTTTGCAGAGTTGGACATTAACTCAGCATATTCAGGCTTGTAAAGAAGAACATGCAAATAATAAATAAGACGTTATGGCCAACATTCTCTGAACCCCACTTCATCAATCAATACACATCCACCTCCTCTCCCCTCCTTATTTGCTATATATTGCCTTGAATTCCTGTAAGTCTACTTGTGTTCCTCTGATGATGATTCCTGGTAGGAATCAAAATCTTACGAATAAAAAAGGTACTTGATTTATTTTCAATATAAAAGGAAAACATGCAAAATGAGTTCAAAAAAACAGATTTGACTTTTTCAGCAGGATCGTTCTTTCCTCGACCAATATTTAGCTTAAACATTTAAATGTTTATGGTTCACCTTATAGTAGCTGTGCTTAGAGAAGGCTTTTAAAAGTCATGCAGTTATTGTTTTTTTTTTTTTTTTGCACTTTTAGAAATTGTTTCCTAAGTATTGTTTCGTCAGATACTGAATCATTGACAAATTTTAGCCTATTTTATTAAAAAATTCAAATATTTTACTATAAAGTGGCTTCTGCTGTTGAATGATTTGTTAAAAGATATGTAAAATTACATAGCTGATAGAAATTTCTCCAATTATAATATTTCAAACTGTAGCAGTTTAAATTCTCATGGATACACATATGCTTGTTACTTAGTTTACATACCAATTTTACTGTTATGTTTTGTTAATCTACTGGCTAACCTAACATGATTATGAAATCTAAATTAGAAATTGATTAGGAATGGATGGCAAAGGCACAATAAAAAGATTAAAGAAAATCTAATTTTGGGCAGTAATGAGATTTGAAGACCTTGATCAGGACAAATTTTTCAAATCTCATTACATGGTCATTGGATCTGAACAGGATTACATGTGGTATGGAAATATTCTAAGAAAATGTCATTAAAGCTTGTTAGATTACAGTTTTATGAGGTACACCTCAGAGAAATTAAAATGTTAAAATTTTGGAAAATGTGTGTGTAAGTATATGTGTGTATACATATAAATATATGTACTGTGTGTATATATGTACTGTGCATATATGTACTTTTAAAAATTGTTTTAATATGTAAATGAAGGAAATATATTTTTCTTGTTATGCGTTTTTTTAAACCTTCACGTTTTTCATATTCCTGTAGGTTGATGAACAATACACATGAGACTTGAATAAACCATAAAACAAGCAATTAAAGATATCTAAGTAATGCATCACTAATTTCAGGAGGGAATATTTTTATTTAAAGTACTTTCTAAACAGAAACACTAAAATCAGAATGTGCATTTATGTTAGTAGGGTTATTTGTAAGGTACTGTAAGATTTTCGCCTATCTATCTATCTATCTATCTATCTATCTATCTATCTATCTATCTATCTATCTATCTATCTATCTATCTATCTATCTATCTATCTATCTATCTATCTATCTATCTATCTATCTATCCAGTTGTGCAGTCAGTACCACAGTCAGCATTTTTGGTGCTTTATAGCACTTAGACTGAGGTTAGGTGGCCATATTGGGTAACATGGAGTTTGATGATCCCCCATCACTCTACCTCGGTTTTCTTTTGGACACTGATTTCCTTCTTCACTCCAAAAAAGATGTATGCTTAGGTGTGTCTTCCTGTTTTGGATAAAGTGCATTATAAAAAGATGTGGTAGTTTCAAAAGAAAATACTGGAAAAAAATAACTTTAAAGCAGTGTAATGACTGACTGATCAGTAGGAGGACATACATTTAAACCTATTGTCATTTTTTAACCCAGTCATGGGTTACCAACAACCAGACCACTTTTCATGTACACATTAATTATATTGTGACACTGTAAAGTTCCAAACAAAATGTTTTATCATATTAAAATGTGGTAATATAGTGGAACAAGTTATAGGATGACCCTTTAAGCTTCAAAAAATTGAGTGATGTTGCTTTCATCCAAGATGGTGGTTATGCTTGATTTAAAATGTCCTTTCCACCTAAAGATACTTTCTGTTTGTGAACAGTTTCAAGAATGCTTTATTGCAGTACAAACAAAACAGTTAATTGTATATTGTGAAATGCTTCCAAAAGTAAGCTTCAACAAGTTTCTTTATTTTGTAATAGGATTGATGCCAGAGAGCTACACATATCAGAAAAATTGAGAACTCAAACTACCAAAATAAGAGCTGGAAAACAAAACATGCAACTTTGTGTTCAACCAGCTGAAATGAGTTCATGTTAGTCCTCCTTTCAAGTCGATATTCTTGCTATTGCAGTACTAATCCTTGGTGCTTGCCTACAGAGTAATCAGTTGACCAGCATTGCTAATAATAGTGGAGTTAATGTATTTGAAATTTTTTTATAAAATTCCATTGGTTAGCCATCAAGGCTTGTTGCTTTCCCTCTTTGAAGTGAGTGTATAGTGTCTAGTAATTTCAGTTAGAGTATCTAGCTGTGGGATCTGTAATACATCAGAAACTGGTTAGATTCTGTCATATCTTCTTTAAACTGAGTAGAATATAAGGACTTATAGTACTCTCTAAATGTGTGGGCTATAATTTAATGGTCAATGATTTTATCACCGTCTTTGTGGGTAAATACTGCTATTGCATTACGGACTTCCTCCCTGTGGATTTGTTGAACTAAGATCTTATTAGCCTTCTCTCCATGTTCATAATAATGATATTGTGATTTAAAGATGAGTGCTTATGTTTCTTAAGATGCCAAGGTTAAATTCTGATCGTAGAGTCTTTTCCTATGAAGTGTTCATATATAGATCTGGGGTATTCTTGATCTATTCTGGTATTTTTGCTGATTAACTCTGATGCCTTCTTGGTTTTCAAATTATTTTTGGAAGATAGATATGAAATAATCTGTCCTCTTAAAAATACCTTCAGAGTTTCCCAGAATATTCCTGCAGAGACCTCTGAGGATGCATTTGTAGCTAGAAAATAATCAGTTTTCTTGGATATAAATTCTGCACAGTTCTTATCATCTAATGACAGGGGTTTAAGATACCAGCTACAAGATGAGTGTGTAGGGCATAGTGTTTTAAGCTACATGAGCAGAGGGGCATTGTCAGAGATATCAATAGTTTTGTACTTGCAAGATTAGATGGTGGGCATAAAATGATTATGTTTCTGGAAATAAACAGTTCTTGAGTAACAATGATGTATTGGTGAGAAGAAGGAATATGCTCTTAAATTTGGATTTAAAAATCTCCATGGGTCTAATAAGTTATGATTCAATACAAACTGTACTTTTTGCAGTATTATATGTTATCGCCACTGTAGCTGAAGACCTATCCAGATCTGGATTTAAAAGACAAAGTCTTTGGCCATTATAATTTTATGAGTGTTCACTTTAGAAATTCATGCAAATAGATTTTGGATGAAAATTCTATTATCCATATTAGGTGCATCAATATCACCATTACATAATCCCGTTTAGGATCAGATACTACGTTTGATACTACAAATGGAATTTTTCTGTATATTAAGATCCCAACAACCCTAGTTTTTGTAAAGCTGGAGTGAAAATTTGGCCAATCCAATCTCTTTGCACTAAACCTCCCTAAACTTCTCCTTATGTGAGTCTCCTGTAAAAATACTATTTTGGAATTTAGACCTGTTAGGTGAGAGAACACGTCCTTTCTCTTTAATTCATGATTGAGACCTTTGACATTCCAGTTCACTGTTCAGTCATACAGACATTGCTTCTGAACTTTTGATGACATTTTGTAGTCTTAAGTTAAGGCAGTATTTTGGTGCATATGAAAACTTTTCAGATTTCATATTATCGCAAGGTGTTTTGGCTTTGGAGAATACTGTATTGTGATGTTGGTCCTCACAGTTATTGGGGTAGAAAAGATACACAAGAAATAGTATTGCTGTCTTTCTTGAGGCATTCAATCCACGTATACATTAAACTACTGAGATCACAGTGTCCACTTTGAAGTCCTCTCCAGCTATTTTAGAGGATAGTTCACCTACGAATTTCACAGGGTTTGTACTTTCACAGTTTTCAGGGATATTGTCCTGATGTTGTTCATTCTATGTCTATCTTCCAGCGCAGCCAGTTTGTCACTGAGCACATTCTGATTTTGAAGCTGTTGCTTTTTTATCAGAGGCGGGTGTCAAGTGTTCAACTATTTCAATATGAATCATAAAAGTGTGCTTAACATCTTCAAGTTGAGCACCAAGTACTCTAATTTTAATCTGAAACATATTCACATTTTCCTGTATTTTACATCAATTCTTTCTAGAATTTCTTTAAAAGTTGTAGTAATGTTAGTACTTAAACATTTCTTCAAGTCTTTTATATCCTGGAGCTGTTTCTCAATTTTCTTGTTTATATCCTTTATTTCTTTCAGACAGTAATTTCAATGCACCTCTTTTTAGTAATATTTACAGGGGGATATTATAGATAATGGGCACTTTAACTACTCAAATATTAACTGGGATGACCTTGCAAATAGTGCAGAACAAGAGCAGGACTTTTTAGAACTAATCAGTGACTGTTTTTTAACATAGTATGTTAAAGCACCAGCACTGGGGGATGCCTGTTTAGATTTAGTATTTTGTAATAATCAGGATAGAATTAAGCGTGTATAGGTGATTGAACCACTAGTTTCAAGTGACCATAATATAATACAGTTATCAGTGTTTTAGAAGAGTGTGGATAAAAGACTAAAACTGTTAAGTTTAAGTTTGGTAAAGCAAATTTTCAGCAGATGCGGCAAAGTCTAAGGAGGAGAGATAGGAATAAGCTTTTAAGTGTGGAGACAGTCGAGGAGCAGTGGAAAAGGTTTGAAAACATTTTACATGTAAAGCAGGAGAGGTGCATACCTAAATTTGGAATTCATAGGAAATTAAAAAAAAACTGCACTGGGTTAATAGAGAGATGAAAAAGAAGCTGCAAAGGAAAAAACAGCTGTATAAGCTGTATAAGACTAATAACTCCAATGTGAATCTTAGGGTGCAAGATAACATGAGAGGCAACCATTAAAAAGGAGATAACTTCTAAAAGGCAGCTACAGAGTAATATAGCAGATAAAGTGAAAGATGATCCAGTGAGATTCTTTCAGTATTTTAGTAGTAAAAGAACTGTCAAGGAGGAGGTGAAATGCATCAAGAATAGTAAAATGGGAATTAAAAAATACAGACAGTGAAATGGCAGATGTTCTAAACTTGCATTTTTCTGAGGTGTTCACTAGTGAGGAAGTAGATAACATGGCAGTTGTCAAACAACAGCTAAGGGGGTACTAAGAGATTTAAAAATTGTAGAGGGAGAAGTACTGCATAGATTAAATAGGCTGAAATCATATAAATCTCGTAAACCAGATAATATTTACCCTCAAGTTCTTAAGGAGGTTAGTGAGTACATATATAAACCCTTGATGCATATTTTTAGGAAGTCACTGCATATTGGGGATATTCCAAAGGACTGGAGATTGACAAATACAGTATTATCCCATTATATAAAAATGGTGATCAGGCAGATCTAAGCAACTTTAGGCCAGTAAGCTTAACGTGCATCACAGGAAAACTAAGGGAAGGAATTAATAAGGATAAGATTGAGCAACAAATGGCAAGAACAGGAGTTGTACTGAACAGTCAGCATGGGTTCAGAAGAGGGAGGTTATGTGTTACTAACATGCTGAAATTCTACGAGAAAGCAACAAAAGGGTATGATCTAAGGGTATGACCGTGAGAGGTCAATCCTCAAAGTAAAAGAAGTGGGAGTTCAGGGTGATGTTTGTAGATGAGTAACAAGCTGGTTATGTTTGCAGATTATACCAAGAAAGGTGGATTGGCAGATAATCTGGAATCTGTTGAATCATTACAGAGGGACTTGGACAGCATACAGGCTTGGGCAGATTGGTGGCAGATGAAATTTAATATCAGTAAATGTAACATAACTCATGTAGGAAGTAAAAATGTTAGGTTTCAATACACAATGGGAGGTCTGAAAATCAAAAGTACACATTATGAGAAGGATTTAGGAGTCATAGTGGATTCTAAGCTATCAACTTCCAGACAGAGTTCAGAAGCCATTAAGAAGGCAAACAGAATGTTAGGTTATATATCATGATGTGTAGAGTACAAGTTAAAGAAGGTTATGTTCAAGCTTTGTAATGCACTGGTGAGGCCTCATCTGAAGTACTGTTTTGGTCTCCAGGCTACAAAAAGAACATAGCAGAACTAGAAAGAGTCCAGAGAAGATTGACTAGGCTGATTCAAGGGCTATAGGGGATGAAGAGTTATGAAGAGTAAAAGCTGAGCCTTTTATGTTTAAGCAATAGAAATTTAAATGGAGTCATGATTGAATTGTTTAACATTATGAAGGGAATTAGTACAGCAGATTGAGAGTATTATTTATAAATGAGTTAGTCGGGGACACAGATGGAAACTTGTCAAAGGTTTTTTTAGAAGAATTACGTGGATTGGATTGGCAAGCTTTGTTGGGCTGATTGGCCTGTTCTTGTCTAGATTGTTCTAATGTTCTAGTGCAATATTCTAATTAGAGTTTAACATTAGTCTGGTCTGAATGAAGTTTTACATTTTCATTTTGAAAATCACATGACTTTGAACGTGTTGAATTCAACCTATTAAAACACATCTTTTATATGTGTATTTCCGTATTTGTGTAAGGATAAAAGTTATTGAGTAAAATGTATCTTACAGCCATATGTGCAATTTGCGATCAATCGCAAAGATAATAGGAGAATTTTATAAGTGCCTGTGCTTATTTTGAAGGCATTAATTATCTTAGTAGTGGTCACATACAATCAGAACTTATTCTGCATTTCCTTTTCTTTTATGTCTTTCCTATTCTGAAAAACTGCATCTCCATCAGGTACAGAAAAAATCTTGCTTTATTCTGTTCTGTACTTGCTTTTCTTAGACTGTTTTCCTATAATAAATGAAGACCAAATCTGATTGTTTTTTGTAGCCTGGCTGATTGGAGTTTTCTTTCCGAGGAAGCTCGTTCAGTCACAGCATCTAATATACTGTTTTTTTGAACTGTCTGAGTTCATAGTTTTTAAGATGTGAACAACCTCTCAGAATTATTTATTGTTGTGACTTTGAAGACTGTATGTTATATATGTATTTTAAGTGTAAAGAAGACAGATTTTACTCTGCGTAAAGCTTTTAACGTATTTAAAACAGTAAACAATATGGATAGAAACCAGGAGAAAAGTTGCAGTCTGTGTCGCATATGAGCTGAGAGGCTGTAGAAAAGCATTAATTATATCATTTTAGTAGTAATGCTGGTATGATTAAAGTTTCACTTTCAAATAACAATTCTGAATTCCCTCATTTATATTTGTTCAAAATCCCCTGAAGCACATGAAGCCCTGATTTCTGCCCAGTCATAAAAATGTGCCTGAATTTCTCAGCAGTATCCAAATTTAGAGTTGTGTGCAGTTGTATCATATATCTAAATGAGGTTTTTACATAACATCGGATAAGATAGCTGGAAGGGAAAATGTTAGGACTTAGAAATGACTTTGGTAATTTTTAATTTATTTTTCATTAGTTATAAATATGAGGTGCAGATGTGTTCTATTTACATAAGTAGCAGAATACAAATTGAACAATGTTTATAGAAAAGAGGAATGATCTCTGGATGTGTCTGTAGCTACTGGGCATACATTGTAAATTTCCACCATTTTTGGTCTTAGGCTGGTGCAGTATATGCAAGCAATATCCTTGTCTGTTCATTTATTTACTGATCCTGGTTAATCTGGTTTTAGGTTGAAAAGAACACTGGTCCATCATAGGGAACACAAATAAATATACAGTTGTGCTCATAAGTTTACATATCCCAGCAGAATTTGTAAGATGTGTACCACACTTTAAAGAAAAGATGACCGATCATGCAAAATACATTTCATTTACTTTTAATAGAATCCAAGTTAAACTATAAGGCTTCACAGAATAACACAACCATTAAATAAATAATAAGAAGAAAAATAATGAGATTTTCCCTGTTCAAAAGTTTGAATACCCTTAGTTCTTATTACTGTTTTTTGCACCCTTTAGCATTAATGTTGGCAAGCAGTCTTTTGTGATAGTTGTGGATGAAGCCCTTGATTTTCTGAACTGGTAGAACTGCCCATTCTTCTTGGCAAAAAGCCCCCAGCACCTATAAATTGTTGGGTTGTCTTGCATGAATTACACGTTCAAGATCTCTGTAAAGTTGCTCAATGAAATTGTGGTCAGGAGACTGTGATGGCTACTCTAGCACCTTCACATTTGTCTGCTGTAGACACCGAAGGGTCAACTTGGCCTTCTGTTTTGGATCATTGTCATGCTGGAAGATGTAAGTGCTTCCCATGTGCAGTTTCAAGACTGATGACTGCAAATTGTCCTCCAGTATTTTCCAGTAACATGCTGCATTCATCTTGCCTTTGTTACTATTACCTGTGCCACGGTAGCTCACACAAACCCCCCATAACATCAGAGATCCACCTCCTTGCTTCAAAGTAGGGATGGTGTACCTTTTGTCCTGGGCCTTGTTACCTCCTCTCCAAACACAGCGTTAATTGGTATAACAATAAAGTTCAATTTTGGTCTCATCACTCCAAAGGACTTTGTTCCAGAATTTTTCAGGGTTGTTTAGATGATGTTTGGCAAAGTGATAGTGGGCTGTTTTGTGGTGTTGACACAATAAAACCTTTTTATTTTCTTGCAACTTGACCACGAAGACCACTTTATTGTGGATCATGATACAGCAACATCACCTTTTTGCAGAGAAGCCAGTATCTCAGCTGAAGTAGCTTGTGTGTTTTTCTTGGCAGCTCAACAAATGATCCTGGCAGTTTTGGCTGAAATCTCGGTTGGTCTACCAGACTGTGACTTGGTTACAATAGAACCCCTAACTTTCCACTTTTTTATCAGAGCCTAAACACTACTGACAGGCATTTTCAGATCTCTGGATATACTTTTATATCATTTTACTGATTTATACAAATCAACAACCTCTTCTCGCAGGCCCTTTGACAGTTGAGTTGAGTTGAGTTGAGTTGTTTTGTTTTGTTTTGTTTTGTTTTGTTTTGTTTTGTTTTGTTTTGTTTTGCTTTGCCCATGGCTTGGTATCCAGCCAAGTCTGCGCAGCTCTGCATGAATTTAAATTGATTATTTATATGCAGACATTGATTGTAATCAAATAGGTCACAGATGTGGACACTCTCCCTTAATTACTCTTAATTTGAAGCAGTGTGTGTCAATTTGACTGCATATTATCAGCCCCAACTTTCAAAGGTATGTAAACTTTTGATCAGGCCCATTTGGGTGATTTCAGTTATTATTATGATTTAAAAAAGGGCTCACACAATTATGTGATAATAAGTTGCCTCACATGAGCACACTCCCTAATTAAAAGGAAATTGCTATTCTTTGCTCCTTTCAGTTTACTTCTGCAGATGGCCTTCATTTGCATATACCGGCACACAGCATTCTTCATGAGATCACTGTCAGCTCGGTGATGAAAAGACGAATTGGTGCATTAGAATGCTCCACTCAGTAGAGCATTTTTAAAGACAAATATCACCAAATAAAAAAAACATGCGTTCACAACTTCACGAAATTCCAGTCAAACCCATTAAGGTATTTTTTAAATTTTGTGGTATTTAGTTTTTCTATGGGGGCGTTCCCCTAAATATTAATTTATCAAAATGCCCTTTCTTAATGGATACCTACTGTAATAGAAGTACCATACTGCCAAATCTCAGCTTTTTTTTTGTTGAGTGAGTGAGTGAATGAGGCAACTTTGCATTTCATTTTATATATATATATATATATTGTGGACGCGAGGGGTCACTGTTGCCTTTTAAACCCAACAGACAGACACTCGGGACACAAGGTAAAAGCAGTAAGAAGTATTCTTTAATTATTTTCTTCTTGTACAGTGCGCTGTAAGCACCACAGCCACAGGTTTACAGGCAAGTAAATAAGCAGAAAACACAATTCTTTCTCTCTCTTTCTCCTCCTCCACACCTCCCAGCAAGCGTTGTTCACCGCCTCCCAACTCAGGCTCTTCCGTCCACGTGACCTGCCAGCACTTCCAGGTCAGATGGAGCACTTCAATTTTTAAACAGCCCAGAAGTACTTCTGGGATTCCATCCCTGTGACTTGCTAGTACTTCCGGTTTAGGTGAGAACCTCGTCTTCCATCTTTGTTCCACAGCGTCCCTTAGTGACACGCGCAGCACCCAACAGGGCTGAGATAAAGAACTCCATGTCCCGTGGTGCCCTGCGGGAATCTGGGGCACCGCTACAGTCCAGGGAAGCTGCCAGCTAGCGTCTTCGTGGAGGCAGTGTCCCAAAGTAGCTGTTTTCCCCCATCCTTCCAGTCTCTGGTAGTCCTGGACGGGGTGAGCCACCGGCCATCTATATATATATATATATATATATATATATATATATATATATATATAGATATATATATATATATATATATATATATATATATATATATATATAGATAGATTATATATATATATATATATATATATATATATATATATATATATATATATATATATCTATATATTATATATATAATAAAATAGGGTGGGTCCTGCCAAGACAATAATGGATGACTGTCAGGAGTTTATAATCGAGGATGACGGCACAGTGACCCACTGTGACCAAATTCACAAACCATCCTCTCCCCATTACCATTAAATACAATAGTAACCTGCAACCCTTGGTTTAAAAAACCTGTCTATACAATCTAGGCTATCTTTATAGATATACAGTATGTGTGCATGTTTTAATGGTTCCAAAAGGTAGTAGTTTAACGTGTTATTAAATGTAATACAGTGATCCCTCGCTATATCGCGCTTCGCCTTTCGCGGCTTCACTCCATCGCGGATTTTATATGTAAGCATATTTAAATATATATCGCAGATTTTTTGCTGGTTCGCGGATTTCTGAGGACGATGGGTCTTTTAATTTCTGGTACATGCTTCCTCAGTTGGTTTGCCCAGTTGATTTCATACAAGGGACGGTATTGGCAGATGGCTGAGAAGCTACCCAACTTACTTTCTCTCTCTCTCTCTTGCGCTGACTTTCTCTGATTCTGACGTAGGGGGTGTGAGCAGGGGGGCTGTTCGCACACCTAGACGATACGGACGCTCGTCTAAAAATGCTGAAAGATTATCTTCACGTTGCTACCTTCTGTGTGCAGCTGCTTCGTGAAGCGACATGCTGCACGGTGCTTCGCATACTTAAAAGCTCAAAGGGCACGTATTGATTTTTGACTTTGTTTTTCTCTGTCTCTCTCTCTCTCTCTCTCTCTCTCTCCCTGCTCCTGACGGAGGGGGTGTGAGCTGCCGCCTTCAACAGCTTTGTACCGGCGGTGCTTCGCATACTTAAAAGCCAAACAGCCCTATTGATTTGTTTGGTTTTCTCTCACTTTCTGACATTCAGTGCTCCTGACGCGCACTCCTTTGAAAAGGAAGGTATGTTTGCATTCTTTTAATTGTGAGACAGAACTGTCATCTCTGTCTTGTCATGGAGCACAGTTTAAACTTTTGAAAAGGAGACAAATGTTTGTTTGCAGTGTTTGAATAACGTTCCTGTCTCTCTACAACCTCCTGTGCTTCAGCGCAAATCTGTGACCCAAGCATGACAATATAAAAATAACCATATAAACATATGGTTTCTACTTCGCGGATTTTCTTATTTCGCGGGTGGCTCTGGAACGCAACCCCCACGATGGAGGAGGGATTACTGTATTTTTGCTTGATATTATAAAAAAGTTTTCTTGACAAGCAGATGGAATGAATGGAGAATGTGCTAAATATTACATTTTCATGTTTAGTGATATTATGTAAAGCAGTTTTCATGCAATAAATTGATTATCTTTAAATTAGGCTGGTCCTTTCCTGTAGTTTTTATACATATGGCAAAAAGTAATTCTTGTGTATCAGATATTTTGTCTGTGGAAGTAAATGTCCTATGAATAATTCTTGTGACTACTGCAACATACAGCATCAATGCTGCCTCTATAACCACTTATAAAAAATAAGGCAAAAAAAATAAGCAGAAGTCAACCCTCTTTCTTAACTCAAACAGATTTTCTTAGCCCTTTTACAAAATTTATTTTGAAAACTGGGGTTTTGAAGCAAATCCTCTTCACATATTAATTTCTGCACAGTGGCAATGAATTAGTCATAACAAGTCCTTCATGAAGGACTTCCCAAAGCCTGTGGATGAAGAGCTTTTTTTTCCAATCCCAAACCCTCTCTGTTGTGATCCCTCATATGTAAGGACTTGTGCTCAGAGAAAAACTGGCTGAGTGCTGTTTGGCAGGATAAATGTGAACTGTCTGTTTATTTTAAATACGCTTACTGTAAATGAAATTCACATATGGAAAACTACCACAAAATGATAAAATGGACTCCTTAGGCAATCAGTTGGCAAACTTCTAAATTTATGGACATTGAGCTTTTAATTACATTAGTTAAAGAATAGAATCATATTCAGGTAATATTTGCTACAGAATGAATTATAAAAACCCATTTACTTACAGAAATAATCACTGTCAGTCAAACAGTTTTAATTGAAGAAACATTATATATAGAAGATTGTGCAGAACAGAAGCTACTCATTAATCTTCATACTTGGAATTTACATAACAGTTTGGGCTGAATGAATAAAGTTCAATTCTGACACTTTAAATTACATGCATTACTTAATTTTGGCTCAGAGCATTCAGTAATGAATTAAACTCGTTATAAACGTATCTGTCCGTTAGCATTTAGTGCAAGGTAAGCACTACATAGTTGAAAATATACCTCAATATGTGTTGCATCGATACTGTTACGAAAGAGTTATGACATGTCAGCATATCCTATTAAAAGCACACTACTTCACAGAATATGAACTACTAAAGGAAGTTGTCTTTATTAATTCATGTTATATACACACACAAACATTCACACAGAAAAGTCTAACATCTCAGGCAAAGATATACGAAGACAAATAAGTAAAAGTAGAACCTTGGTCTGTACAGAGCTCACTGAATTTTGAGTGATTTTCTAATCTCAGGACAGCTGGGCCATTTATGCAGCTCAGTTGTCTTATTAGGAGACAGACATTCAGACTCAGTCTCAGTCTCCCACTTGTTTTCTACATTGCATGCTACTTCCCAGAAGCAAACAGAAAAACCTGAAAAACAAAACTCCAAAGCTCCAGAGTCATATCGATTTATATAAAAAAGAGAGCTTGAGAATTAAGCGCACTTAGAGAAGCACTGCAGTGAACTTGACTCAGACTGCTTATGCATATCCTACAGTTATAAAAATGATAAAATCATTTACTAGATTAACTGTTCAAATTATTGTCATGTGTACAATGATTCTTAATTGCATGTCTCCCACAGACTAGTGACAATAGTACAATGCTGGCAGCAGACAATGAATGCAAACCCTATACATTAAATTCAGCATCAGTCGATATGACTGTGTGAGAATTTCTCGTATATAAGTATGAATGGCAGATCTCTAGCCTTATGACCTGTGGATAAACAAGCAAAACAACCTAATTATTTGTATACTAAATAGAAATTTAAATGAAGATAAAAGTCGTTCCTGCTAAACACCTGCTATAATACCTTTCTGGTGAATATCTGTCACTTTAGTAGAATGAACACCAAATGACAGGAAGACTGAGTCACAGAGGAGCAACACAGGTCTTAAACAAATAATTATCATCTGTGATGAATCAGTAAATTATGTTTAATCCTAAAACCTACTTTAATAAACATCCTTTTTTGTGAGAACTGATAAACAATGCAGGCCACTGTTCTGTCAAATAAGGAAACTGGCAGAATGACTGAAATAGAAGGACAAGGAGATGGACTGAGCAAAAACTGGAGTCAGAATTCTGCATAGATCATTACCAGAATCTCTTCCAAAATCAAAGTAGCTGAGTCTGATACAAAAAGTGAATGATTAGAACCAAAGAAACACACAAGAAGTCAAGTGCCTTTTAATTGTGAAACTACCCAACTACTACAGCAAATGCTTTATTGTTTTGAATCCAAACTAGTAAATTTCCATTTCTGAATGGCAGGATAATTTTATAACAATGTAACATTAAAGAAAGACCAGTTAGTTGTGCAAGTGGCTGGTTTAAGTTCAAAAAAATAATCAAAAGAAAAATGTACACTAGGGTGGCAAAGCAAATGGCCTGCGGCCAGTTACAGAAAGAAAGTGCTGACGGCTAGAGATGTCTTCCTCAGTAGTTGGTCCTCAATTGAGCGCCACCTTCGACTGGCAACAACACCGTATAGTGCCAACTCAGAAGGGACAGGTCTTCACAGCTAAAGCAGAAACTGGGCCCCTTGTCATCTGGCCGGTGAGCCTCTTAACTGCAAATGGAAAATGAAGGTTATATTAGTGATAGAACCCCTTTTCTGATTGAGGTGGTATTGCCTACCTTTTTGGAGCCCTGAAGATGTGCGACACAGTTACAGAAACTGTTCACAGTTTAAGAAATAACAATTTGTTAAACATAAAAGGAAAATCATAAATTTGTCTAAAGCTGAAAGCCATCTTTATATAATTGAAAATATTGTCCATATGTATTGCCCACTGGGAGCATATGAAGTGAAAACAGTAATAGTCCAACTACTGACCAATGAGGGGTAGCATATTAAACTGTAGAACATAATGACAGTGTTATACGAGCACCACATTTCTATACATACTGAAACTGATCTTAAAGTATGAACTAAACCATTCAAGGACCTGAGAGCCCTGGTTTGTAAGGCAAGATGAAGAAAAACCCTTGACAGCTTCATATAACAAAATGAGAAATAAGTTCTAAACCTTGTGACTTAGAAATCGGAGTTATACAGTCATGTTGTCATTTTAGCCATTATGTTTTCATTTACTTACAGAGTAGGTGTTTTGAATAGCTTTAAAGCAACATGTTGTAATAGTCAATAGTTTTATGTTTTAGATTTTTAATTGTGAATTTACACATTTTTTTCTGCTTTCACTGTTGTGTTGTTATTTGTGTCGATTTTTTCAATTGTTTATTCATCGCCTCTGACCTCCTTAAGAAAAATGTTAGAGAAAAAGCAAGTTCAGACTATGGAAGAGTGGGTGGATAGAATATATAATTTGGATATGTGACAAATTACCTATTCACACTCAAATTTATTTGTAGGAGTATAAAATATACCAAATAACTAGTAAATAATGTAAACGACTGCAACACTTTCAACAGCCAAATTCATTTATGGAGTACAACTTACCACATCATATTCTGTGCATAGTTCTGGGTCTTGCACTTGTATGTTGGTTTAAATTTTGTTTTATTACACTCTGAATTTATATTTTATGTTACTGCTCAGGCAAGTGAATTGTTCCTTGGGGATCAATAACGTCTGTCGTCCTCTCTATCTGTAGCAATTTCAATAAATGACTGTTAAGGCAGTGGATTCTTAATGAACTTTTGCACCTGTTTCATTCTACAGTCCTAGTATAAAATCACTGTGAGGTGACTTGAATTTGAACTTTATTGCCAGGTAATGTACTTACTTTATTTACAGTCATTTCTGTTGTCCAAACTGTTTCTGTAATTAATCTTTAGAGTGAGCAGATGCACTGCCACACCAGACACTCATGGAGAAAGTGAGGGTGCTTTTGATAATAGTTTGTCAAGCTTGGGTCACAAAGTTGCACAGGAGAGTATCAAAGGTATTTCTAAGGATTAGAAACTTTATTGCTGTTGTGACATAAAGCGCTCTATAGCGCCCCGTTGAACCCTCGGACCACTCGTCAGACACCAGATAAAAGTCCAAAATATTATTTATTATAATAATAATGTGCACCAAGCACCTCCACTCCACAATACTCCAATAAATCAATAACAATTACAATATCAAATCCTCCACTCCTCCCAGCAGCTCTGTCGCATTCCTTCCCAACTCCGGCTCACTGCTGGGATCTCCCACAATCCTTTTATAGTCCATGACCCGGAAGTGCTTCTGATCCTTCAGTCCATGTGATTATTAACACTTTCCAGTCAGGTGAAAACTCCTTTTCTTCATCCCGGAAGAATGTCATTTCTTCTGTCGCTGTGACTAAGACGTACTTCTGGGTTATAGGGCAAATAGCAGTCCCTGGGCCTCCCTGCAGCGACCCCTTGCGGCCCCCATGGTATCCAGCAGGGCTGTGCATTAAAACTCCAATGTCCATGAGGCCATGCTGGAATTCGGGGCACCTCCATGTTGCAGGGAGGGCTCCATCTGGCGGCATGGGGGTATTGGCCGGGATGAATAGCCGGCCATATCCCACACTGTACAGGCAGATACAAACACAAGTGTCTTTCAGAGGTGAACCAACCTCGCAAGGAACAGCTGTCAAACTTGACGTATCGGCCCCAATTCCTGCTCAAAAGAACACAATGTCTTCTTCATCAAGGGGGTACAGCAGATCGGAAGCAGCTGTTGGAGCAGAGGGAGTCTGGGGGAAGAGAGACAGGAGAGTGAGAACACAGGACGACCGCAGCTCGGCCTTTTAAATATTCGAAGCCCTGTGCAAGGAGCATGTTGTGCATCAAACCAGCATGCCTCAGCTGATCCTGCAATATAGAGCTGAAGAGTGTGTTTATTTACCATTGAAAAACTGTTTAAGAGGGCATTTTTGAAGGGCAACCGCATCCCCCTGCGGTCACAAGTTCTATCAAACTGTACTAGCACTGATTGTTACAAAGTAAACATTCTAAGATGATGGATTAAATCATACAATTCTGTACTATTTTGCTAAGAGAAGTTATGCTTAAATTCCAATTTAGACTATGATTCAAAATGCTGCCAAGAAATGTAAATGATTCCGTCCTTTTGACAGTGACACCATTTATAACCAGGGGAGTGTCTCCAAAACCATTTCCACTGTTTTAAGCAGTTTACCAGATGGGTCACTGGAGGTGCACTCATTGGTGTAGAGAAAGAGAGAGAGGAGACAAAACACATCCTAAGGGGTGTGGGACTCTAATGGGTAACTTTCCCATTTCCGCTGTCTGGTAGAAAGTCACAGATCCAGAGACATGTGGCATAGTTCAGGCTCATTCTGAGTGTTTGCCATAGAGAAAGCTCTGGTATGATTGTGTTAAATGTAGAACTGAAATCAACAAATCAGAACTTGACATACAGTAAATATCAGGGGCCTCATGTATAAACGGTGCGTACACACAGAAATGTTGCGTACTCCCGTTTCCACGCTCAAATCGCGATGTATAAAACCTAAACTTGGCGTAAAGCCACGCACATTTCCACAGTAACTCATACCTTGGCGTACGCAATTTCTCCGATCGGTTTTGCAGACTGGCGGCACCCAGCGTCAAAGCAGTGCTACTGTTCCTGTGTGATCACCTTTCTTTCTTAGATCCACATTCCTGACGCTGCTTTATAAATACACTGAAACTAACTGCATATTGTTTATTAGTGTAATGCATCTGATTGTAATTAACCTGCAACAATATAATGGTCCAGGGAATAGCCATAGTATTCCAAATACCATAACTGCTTTAGCGTTGTAACTCTCACTGCATCTTCTTCTTCTTTCAGCTGCTCCCGTTAAGGGTTGCCACAGCAGATCATCTTTTTCCATATTACTCTCGCTGCACCACTCGGAGTATTTATATCACTGTATCTGAGAGGGGAATCACAGCAGCAGCTGAAATATTGGTATACAGCATGAAGCAGACGCTGCCTGAGCCACGGCAAAACGCTTTATAGAGACTTCCCAGTACGGACTTCGCAGTTTAGAAAAGGTTTCATCCCAAGAACTCTAAACGCACTCAATCAGTCCATCAAGTGCTCCTTGTAGAACTGTTTACTTATAAGTACAATTACCTCACTGTAAACTTGCACTACAGTTATAATATTGCACAAACTGCGCCACTTTATAAAGCGCGTATTTACATATGATGACGGTATTCATTTTTAAGATGAAATGCAGCAAAATATGTTGATTATATTATACAGCTAAAACTTTAACTTCATTTAAATAATCTGTATTGTTAATAATTAAACATGTGAGGACACGGTGCCGTAGCGCTAGCTAGTTCAGGGATTCTTCCACATTGCGTTGTATTCTTGCGCTGACGCGACACTGGAAAGATAGACGGATAGAATAATTAAACATGTACTACGAAGATATTTCAATGTTCCTTAAAAGTTTTGAAGAATCGGCGTTCTAAGCTTACAGATGGCTTAACGTCTATTACAGAGCTGATTGTGTGGCGATTGGGCATTTGGAGAAAGAAAAGTAAGGACAGGAATTGGAGGTTAGTACGTTTGAAAGAGACAGTACTTCTGTAATAAATTATTTCATCGAAGGTCGCACATGGCGCAGCAAGACTCTTATGTGAGACATGAACAATCACTGCGCCACCGTGTTCCCATGTTTAATAACATGCTTTCATTCCTATCATCATGAAAATGATATCACGTATACATGTCAGTATTTTAATTATTCAGAGAGCTGTAATATCACGAATGTAATGGATTCTGTGTCCTGTCGGAGAAAGAGAAAGAACGGAAGCACGTAGTGATTCACACACATAGAGCACATAGAAGATCAAATACAGAACAAAGCATTTAACATGCTACTTGAGAAACTAGTAAAATAAACGATTTTAAGATGAAGTTTATGATGTTCTACTTTATTGGCAAAATAAACTACGTGATTAAAGTGGAAATTTCGAGATTAAAGTTGACATTTCGTGCTTTTTTCCACACTGTGTGCCTATTTGTTTTGTCTGTACCCTAATAAGCTTTCATATGACACTCAGACAGTGGGCTACGACTCGCCTTTTCACGGCGACTTTGATATGTGATTTCTTTTTTATTTCGGGCACTGTGCGACTTTGTGAACTTGGATCTTTCGAGTTTCTGCGACACTCTGTCAACTCGATCAACTTTCTTTTGTTGATTATACCACTGTTTAAACCAACAAATAGTACGTTTTTCCTTTTCCTCCACTTGGTATTCGCTGAAATTCTTATATTTTCCCCTGTGCTTTTCCCATTGTCTTTTCACAGAAGGCTATTTATATTGATTTGCATATTCAAAGAGGCGTAATTCTGGGAGGAGTTGGGGTGGGACAGAAGGCGCGTGCACATGCGTTACTTTTCACGCTGATCGGGATTTATGTAGTGGAAGAACGTGAAAATTTGCGTGCGCACAGATTCCTGCATCTGGATTTTTCTGTGCGTACGCACAATCCCGCTTTTGTGCTTACGCCATGTTATAGTGTGAGTTCTACGCACGGCGTTATACATGAGGCCCCTGGAGAGTGTAAATTATGTAAGGTGCAGTAGGGAGCCATGTTTACTGCATCCTCGGCTGACTTGCTGACATGGTAAGCAAACTCCAGCTGATCAAGAAGAGAATCTATGACAAACCTGAGATTCTAAAGAATTAGTCAGACATCTTCATTACTATGGAGGTCAGTGCCTTTGGTCTGTAATTATTTAGACAGGAAATGCTTTGATTTTTTTTTTTGCACAGGGATGATTGTAGATTCTTTGAAACAGACAAGAACTGATCAGAAATGTACAAAGGGGTGATTGCTGGTCTTGTCCATTTCAGAAGATGGATGTCTGAGATGGAAACCATTAGCAGCCGTGTTATTTAATTAATTAATTCATTCATTCATTACATTTATATAGCGCTTTTCTCAGTACTCAAAGTGCTATCCACACAGGGAGGAACCGGGAAGCGAACCCACAATCTTCCACAGTCTCCTTACTGCAAAGCAGCAGCACTTTACCTATTTTTACTATCATCCCAAGGTATCCTATATTTACCTAACTTGAGGGGCTTTAATTACAGTATATGCAAGTATACACAAGCATGAGTAGCAGAAAAAAGGCTCATGAAAAAATGGAAAAGATAGCTAAAGCTTCATCTAGTCTAAACAGGCCTCAAATTAAAGTTCAAGGTACGGCCTACCAGAAACTAACCTGGAACAGATAGGTGAAAGAATAGATCTCCAGGGACTTGACGCTGTAGTATCAGCTCCTGCGAAAGTGGGAGCGAAACTGCAAGTGAGTCATGTCAGGAGAACTTGTTGCTTCTAGGAGGTTCATTGGAACTGAGCATGGTCTTATTATCTGCGCTGTCAAATACCCACTGTGAGTCAGCAGCACCGACTCCAACTAGACTTACTACTCTGCCCACGGAGCATGGAGAAGACCAAAATGAACAGTCCAGGCTTAAGGTAACGATCACTGCAATGATTATTGCAATATGTACCACTCTCAGGGGGGGCATAAAGGATATAAGGAAAGATGCAAAGGACATAAACAAGACAAATGAGTACCTGTTTCAGGATATTAAAGACCAGGGGCCTCATGTATAAACGGTACGTACGCACAAAAATGTTTTGCGTACACCTGTTTCCACATTCACATCGCAATGTGAAAAAACTAAACTTGGCATAAAGCCACACACATTTTCGCACAAGCTCAATCCCTGCAGTACACAAATTCTCCGCACGGTTTTGCAAACTGGTGGCACCCAGTGTCCAAGCAGTATTACTGTTCCTTTGTGGTTTCCATTTATTTTTTAGATTCACTTCCCTGACGCAGTTTTATCAAATGCACTGACATTAACTGCATATTGTTTATTAGTTTAAGGCATCTGATTGTAATCAACCCATAATCATATAATGGTGCACAGAATGGCCAAACTATTCCAAATACTATAGCTGCTTTAGCATTGTTACTCTCAGTGCACCACTGAGTATGTAACCCACTGTATTTGAGTGTGGAGTCACAGCTGTACAGCAGCTGATTGGAAAGAGGATTATCGGGATGCAGCATCTAGCACATGCTGCCTCAGCCATGCGCACAGTCTATTTGAACTTTTCCTATACAGTACGGCAAATGCTTCAGAGCCTTTCCTGTAGAGACCTCGTGCTTGAGAAACAGTTTCATCCCAAGAGTTCTAAACATATTCAATCAAATCTTCAAGTGTTCCTGGTAGTTATAAGTACAATCACCTCACTGTAAACTTGCACTATAGTTATAATATTGGACAATCTGAGCCACTTTATAAAGCATGTATTTACATATGATGACGGCTGGCTTCTTGGAGCTCTTGATATCATTTTTAAGATGAAATGCAGTAAAGTATGTTTATTACATCATACAGATACATTTTGAACTTCATTTAAATAATGTATATTGTTAGTAATCAAACATGTGAGGACACGGTGGACAGCGGTAGCAATGAGCTGTGCCCCATTAAGGGATTGTTCCTACCTTGCACTGCATGCTTGCTGGGATTAGTGCGACCCTGGATGGATAGATGGATGGAATAATTAAACATGTACTATGAAGATATTTCAGTGTTCCATGATAGTTTTGAAAAATCTGTGTTTTAAGCTTACAGATGGCTTGGCATCTATTAGAGAGCTGATCGTGTGGCGATTGGTTACTTGGAGAAAGAAAAGGAAGGACAGGAATTGGAGGTTAGTACGTTTGAGAGACACTGCTGCAATAAATTATTTCATCAAAGGTCACACACGGCGCAGCAAGCATCTCTCGGGAGGCAGGAACAATCTCTGGAGAGGACACCAGCTCATCGCTAATACTGCGCCACCATGTCCCCATGTTTAATACATGCTGTAATTCCTATCATTATGACAATAATATCAAGTATACATCTTAATATTTAAATTGTTCAGAGAGTTGTAATATCATGAATGTAATGTGTTTCACAAACATAGAGTACATAAATGAACACACAGATTACGAAGCATTTAACATACTACTTTAGTTACGATGGTACCTGAGAAACTGGTAAATTAAACAATTTTAAGATGAAGTTTATAACGTTCTTCTTTAATGACAAAATAAACCACGTGATTGCAGTAATCCCTCGCTATATCGCGCTTCGACTTTCGCGGCTTCACTCTATCGCGGATTTTATATGTAAGCATATTTAAATATATATCGCGGATTTTTTGCTGGTTCGCGGATTTATGCGGACAATGGGTCTTTTAATTTCTGGTACATGCTTCCTCAGTTGGTTTGCCCAGTTGATTTCATACAAGGGATGTTATTGGCAGATGGCTGAGAAGCTACCCAACCAGAGCGCATATTACGTATTAAATAAAACTCCTCAAATATATTGTGAGCACAGGGGCTGTTCACACCCCTAGAGGATACGGCCGCTCCTCAAAAAATGCTGAAAGATTACCTTCACATTGCTCCCTTCCTTGCTGGGCTTACATGTGGCTGCTTTGTCAAGCGATATGCTTCCCACACGGTGCTTCGCATACTTAAAAGATCAAACAGCACGTATTGATTTTTGATTGTTTGCTTTTCTCTCTCTTTCTCTCTTGCTCTGACATTCTCTGCTCCTGACGGAGGGGTGTGAGCAGGGGGGCTGTTTGCACCCCTAGACGATACGGACGCTCGTCTAAAAATGCTGAAAGATTATCTTCACATTGCTCCCTTTCCGTGCAGCTGCTTTGTCAAGCAACATGCTTCCCACACAGTGCTTCGCATACTTAAAAGCTTGAACGGCACATATTGATTTTTGATTGTTTGTTTTTCTCTGTCTCTCTCACTCTCTCTGACATTCTCTGCTCCTGACGGAGGGAGTGTGAGCAGAGGGGCTAGAAGGAATAATATCAATAAGTCCAAAACCAGTGAAATTCAGAGCTGAAGTATTCTCTAAAATAACTGGAGAGGACTTTAAATCAGACACAGAGATATCAGCAGCTTATCGCATACATGAATCGAATGCCTCAAAACCTAGGAGCCTTATTGTACATTTCGACAAATTACAATGTAAATTAAATTTGATGTCACTTCTCAGACTGAAACAATAGATTAAATTTGAAAATACCGCATTTGTATTTTACGAGATTTCTCACCTTCAACAGCTACTAAATGTGCCTCATTTTACAGCATTGAACAGTGCTTACAGAAAGCCGAAATCAGATACAGCCTCTTGTATCCTGCTAAACTGAGAGTGGACATTCAAGGCAAGTTCTACATTTTTAGTTCTTCAGATGAAGCAGAAAAAGAGATAAGAAAATTGATCCTGCCACTTTTTGAAATACGATCATGAGTCACATCCTGTCCCGGCAAGGCAAAGATGACTTTACCTGATATTTCTAATATATCCTTTTACCCCGACAATTGTAAGTGCCAACACAACAATAAGCTTCACAGCCATAACTTCTGGCAAAATTGGAAATTAAGGTTAAATCTATCTTATGTAATAATGTACTACCTTAATTTAAGACTATAAAATATCAACAAAAGTTCAGAAGCAATGTCTCTATGACCAAAAAGTGAACCTTGTGAGCTGGAATGTCAAAGGTCTCAATCACAAATTAAACAGAAAGAATGTATTATCTCACCTAACAGGTCTAAACACCAAGATAGTATTTTTACAGGAGACTCACTTATTTAGCAAGGATCAGTTTCAGTTGCAAAGAGATTGAACTGGCTAAATATTCCACCCCAGCTATACAAAGAAAACTAGAGGTGTGGGAATCTTAATACATAGAACAATTTCATTTGTAGTACAGTGGAACCTCTAGATACGAGTTTAATTCGTTCCAGAACTGAGCTTGTATAGCGAATTTCTCGTATCTAGAACAAACTTCCCCATTGAAAATAATGGAAATCCAGTTAATCCGTTCTGCACCCCAAATATATTAACATAAAAATCAATTTTCCTAACAAATAACACTGATAAATTATATATACTGTAGTCTACCTTTAATAAATAACACTGGTAAATAATATAACTGATTATTAAAAGAATCAAAACAGGTGTCCAAAGTGCAGTAGAGCATTCAATAAATCTTTAAATAAATAATCCTTAAAACAGTTGTGAAGTGGAGGTTTAAAATACACAAGAATAACAATCCTTTAACACGAGGTTAAAACGTCAAAAGGATGCCGTCTTTAAAAAACAGATGACAATCGCCGGTGCTTCTTCTCTGTTAGCGTCTCACCTGCGGGCTCTGCAACAGGCGAGACACTCTTAATGCAGCTGACCTTCTCTACACCGTCCTGCTTCAGCTGTTTGGCTCGCCTGTTCAGCTACACGCGAGCCTGCACTTGCCCGCCCGCCCGCCCGCCCGCCTGCCTGCCTGCCTGCCTGCCCTCTCTCTCTCTCTCTCTCTCTTTTCTTTTACTTTTTCTCCCCCTTAACCGGCTCGCGCTTCTCTATATATACGGGGAGGACATGGCAGCTGCAGCCCATCAGCCACAGGAACAATCATGGATGTGGGCAGTTTCCCACCTGTGCACTTAAGTGAGAAACGCAGACACCGCAGATCGCGGCTCGCAACTGCTACCACGCCCCCTTGCTAAGCCGCGAGCTATACCCACAGCCTGGCTCGTGGCTCGTTACGCGAGCCAATGCTCGTATTTAGATCTGAATTTTTCGCTCATACTTTCCTCGTATTTTGAATTTCTCGTATACAGAGGTGATCGTATCTCGAGGTTCCACTGTATCAGATATAGTATCTGATTCTGAATGGCAATATGTGATCGTAATGGGTAATTTATTTAATTGTAAAGTGATTTTGATAAATATCTACACAATCAATGAAGATGATACGAGACTTCATCCAAAATGTATTTGCATCCATTCCTAATGTGAACACTCATAAAATTATAATGGCCAGAGACTTTAACTGTGCTTTAAATCCAGACCTGGATAGGTCTTCAGCCGCAGGGGTGATAACATCTAACACTGCAAAAGCAATTACACAGTTTTAAATTGATCATAACTTATGAGACCAATGGAGATTTATAAATCCAAACTTAAGAGCATATTCCTTCTTCTCACTAGTATGACATTGTTACTCAAGAATTGATTATTTCTTTATAGATAACAATTTTTTGCACACAATCAAATCTTGCACGTATGACGCTATTGTTATCTCCAACCATACCCCACTGATCATGGAGCTCAAATCACTATGCCCCACATACTCATCTCACAGCTGGCATCTTAACCCCCTGTTATTAGCTGACGAGAACTATATGGAATTTATATCCAAGCAAATTGATTTCTTTAGAGGCAAATGCACCCACAGAGTTCTCTGCAGATATACTTTGGGATACACTGAAGGCATTTTTAAGAGGACAGATTATTTTATATCTCTTCCACAAAAATAAATTGGAAACCATGAAGGCATCACGCCTTAGAAACTCTTTGCCTGATCAGATAGAGAGGGATAAGTCTGTGGTAGGAGGAACATTCCTTACAGTGGAACAACCATTGGTGGAGAAATTCTGTTCCAGCCTGACCTTATATCAGCTTTTGACATTATTAACTAGTTATTATTATCTAGTTGATTGTTAGCTTCTTTGTAAACAGCCTTATGTTAACTTTTTTAAGCTCCGTCTTTGACTATTCATAACTTTTTCCCCGCTGCTTAGAAATCCATGATTTGTCAATATTATATTTGAATATTATTTTTCAAGGAATACAGTTTTCATTTAGGAAAACTTATGTATGAATTAACTGTTTTCACATACTCATCTAATCCAACACAGACTTCACTGAACAACAGATAGTTGAGCCCTGGATATCTTGTGATTTTTCCAATAGTCTCACTAATAAGCTTATACACTGTTTTTATTTCTGGTTTTGGTGATTTTAATTTCTGTCTTCATGTGGGAACCAGGAATGTCTTGGCATGGTCAATTGTCCAAAGGTGTCTATGGAATGACATGGTGAATATATAATATGAGATAGTGAGATATGATATGAGATCCCGGATGACTGAGCTTCTCACCCTATCTTTAAGGGAAAGCCCAGACACCCTACAAGAGGAAACTCATTTCAGCCGCTTGTATTTGCGATATCATTCTTTTAGTCTCTACCCATAGCTCATGACCATAGGTGAGGGTGGGAACGTAGATCGACTGGTAAAGTGAGAACTTCGCCTTTCGGCTCAGCTCCTTTTTCACCACGACAGACCGATGCAGAGCCCGCATTACTGCGGATGCCGCACCGATCCACCTGTCGATCTCACGCTCCATTCTTCCCTCACTCGTGAACAAGATCCCGAGATACTTGAACTCCTCCACTTGGGGCAGGATCTCGCTACCAACCCTGAGAGGGCACTCCACCCTTTTCCGGCTGAGGACCATGGTCTCAGATTTGGAGGTGCTGATTCCCATCCCAGCCGCTTCACACTCAGATGCGAACCGATCCAGAGAGAGCTGAAGATCACGGCCTGATGAAGCAAACAGGACAACATCATCTGCAAAAAAGCAGTGACCTAATCCTGAGTCCACCAAACCGGACCCCCTCAATGCCCTGGCTGCACCTAGAAATTCTGTCCATAAAAGTTATGAACAGAATTGTTGACAAAGGGCAGCCCTGGTGGAGTCCAACTCTCACTGGAAACGGGTTCGACTTACTGCCGGCAATGCGGACCAAGCTCTGGCACCGATCGTACAGGGACTGAACTGCCCTTATCAGGGGGTCCGGTACCCCATACTCTCAGAGTACCCCCCACAGGATTCCCCGAGGGACATGGTCGAATGCCTTTTCCAAGTCCACAAAACACATGTAGATTGGTTGGGCAAACTCCCATGCACCCTCCAGGACTCTGCTAAGGGTGTAGAGCTGGTCCACTGTTCCGTGACCAGGACGAAAGCCACACTGTTCCTCCTGAATCCGAGGCTCGACTATCCGACGGACCCTCCTCTCCAGGACCCCCGAATAGACTTTTCCAGGGAGGCTGAGGAGTGTGATCCCTCTGCAGTTGGAACACTTCTTAAAGAGGGGGACCACCACCCCGGTCTGCCAATCCAGAGGCACTGTCCCTGATGTCCATGCAATGTTGCAGAGACGTGTCATCCAAGACAGCCCTATAACATCTAGAGCCTTGAGGAACTCCGAGCGTATCTCATCCACCCCTGGGGCCCTGCCACCAAGGAGTTTTTTGACCACCTCAGTGACCTCAGTCCCAGAGATGGGGGAGTCCACCTCCGAGTCCCCAGGCTTTGCTTCCTCATTGGAAGGCATGTTAGTGGGATTGAGGAGGTCTTCGAAGTACTCCCCCCACCGACCCACAACGTCCCGAGTAGAGGTCAGCAGCGCACCATCCCCACCATATACAGTGTTGACACTGCACTGTTTCCCCCTACTGAGATGCCGAATGGTGGACCAGAATCTCCTCGAAGCTGTCTGAAAGTCGTTCTCCATGGCCACCCCAAACTCCTCCCACACCCGAGTTTTTGCCTCAGCAACCACCAAAGCCACATTCCGCTTGGCCTGCCGGTACCTATCAGCTGCCTCCAGAGTCCCCCAGGACAAAAGGGTCCTGTAGGACTCCTTCTTCGGCTTGACGGCATCCCTCACCGCCGGTGTCCACCAGCGGGTTCGAGGATTGCTGCCATGACAGGCACCGACCACCTTACAGCCACAGCTCCGGTCAGCCGCCTCAACAATAGAGGTACGGAACATGGCCCATTCGGACTCAATGTCCCCCACCTCCCTCGGGATGTGGTCGAAGTTATGCCGGAGGTGGGAGTTGAAGCTACTTCTGACAGGGGGCTCTGCCAGACGTTCCCAGCAGACCCTCACAACACATTTGGGCCTACCAGGCCTGACCGGCATCCTCCCCCACCATCGAAGCCAACTCACCATCAGGTGGTGATCAGTTGACAGCTCCACCCCTCTCTTCACCCGAGTGCCCAAGACATGTTGCCGCAAGTCCGACGACACGACCACAAAGTCAATCATCGAACTGAGGCCTAGGGTGTCCTGGTGCCAAGTGCACATATGAACACCCCTATGTTTGAACATGGTGTTCGTTATGGACAATCCGTGATAAGCACAGAAGTCCAATAATGAAACACCACTCGGGTTCAGATCAGGGGGGCCATTTCTCCCAATCACGTCCTTCCAGGTCTCACTGTCATTGCCCACGTGAGCATTGAAGTCTCCCAGCAGAACGAGGGAGTCCCCAGAAGGTATGCCCTCTAGCACCCCCTCCAGGGACTCCAAAAAGGGTGGGTATTCCAAACTGCTGTTCGGCACATACGCACAAACAACAGTTAGGACCCGTCCCCCCACCCGAAGGCGGAGGGAGGCTACCCTCTCGTCCACCGAGGTAAACCCCAATGAACAGGCTCAAAGTCGGGGGGCAATAAGTATACCCACACCCGCTCTGCGCCTCTTACCGGGGGCAACTCCAGAGTGGTAGAGAGTCCAGCCCCTCTCAAGGAGATTGGTTCCAGAGTCCAAGCTGTGCGTCGAGGTGAGTCCGACTATATCTAGCCGGAACCTCTCGACCTCGCGCACTAGCTCAGGCTCCTTCCCCTTCAGAGAGGTGACATTCCACGTCCCAAGAGCCACCTTCTGTAGCCGAGGATCGGACTGCCAAGGTCACACTGCACCTGACCTCCTTGGCCCCTCCCATAGGTGGTGAGCCCATGGGAAGGGGGACCCACGTTGCCTCTTCGGGCTGTGCCCGACCGAGCCCCAAGGGTGCAGGTCCGGCCACCAGGCACTCGCCATCGAGCCCCACCTCCTGGCCTGGCACCAGAGGGGGGCCCCGGTGACCCGCGTCCGGGCAAGGGAAAAAGCCGTCTAAAGTTTTCATTCATCATAGGTTTGTTTAACCGCTCTTTGTCTCATCCCTCACCTAGGACCAGTTTGCCTTGGGTGGCCCTACCAGGGGCATAAAGCCCCGGACAACAGAGCTCTTAGGATCATTGGGACACGCAAACCCCTCCACCATGATAAGGTGGCGGTTAAAGGAGGGGTGTACAACTTTAAAAAGTTAAATTTAGTTTAATATATAGAGTTGAATTTCTTATGTTTCAATGTTGTATAAATTGCAATGGTCTTTAAGATTGGTCCTTAAACCTGTCCATAAGATCAATAATCCATTCTGTCAATAATACCACTATAAATTATACAGTGTGTTTAGAAACATACAATTGAGGTATTAAATCTTATCACACAGTTTGGAATGAAAACATTTGCTTAACTAGAATGTCGCCTATGAATTCATCAGAAGTGGTTAGGCTTTTATTCTTTTCCAACATAAACCTAGAAACTGTATGTCTAAACTAAAATAGTGTACGTCCAACTTTAAATTACAATATCATTGACTTTGATCCAGCTGTCCTTCAAATTGTCGAATTCAGTCTGCTTGGCTTGGTCAGGTCAGGTAGAGATAACAAAGTGAGAAGTTCTGACAAGAGTACTGGCTTACAGTTTGTGTTCCTCCTCGTTCAGGCATTCCTCCAAACATTCCTTCCACATATAGAAAATATCCCTAATCAAAGTCAACATTTGCTCACCCTTGTTAAGAACAGCCTCAGTGACTCAGTTTTCTAGAACT
Organism: Erpetoichthys calabaricus; assembly: GCF_900747795.2. Taxonomy (NCBI): domain Eukaryota; kingdom Metazoa; phylum Chordata; class Cladistia; order Polypteriformes; family Polypteridae; genus Erpetoichthys; species Erpetoichthys calabaricus. Next base: position 244,069,490 of record NC_041395.2, on the reverse strand, counting down.
TATGTGAGGATGACAAGAAGTCATTTTCTATGGCTTTTCCCAGTAGAACAAGAGTTTCTAAACCCACCAAAATCTCATGATTAACCCTGCATACCTTCCTGCTAATACTACATGTAAAACCCCCTTTTTCACCTTATTGGTGTACATCAGGTGTCCACTAGTGGGTCCTTGGGTTGCTGATATAAGAGGTATCAAACAACAGACCTTGAACCATCTGGCCAATTTTACTACCAAGTAGTTATTAACAGGCAGGTAAACGCCTCTTCTTAATTCAACATGCAGAATTTATGGGTACATGCAAAACCACAGCTGTGTACCTCCATTTGAAGGCCAAAGGACACTCATTTGAGGACATTAACGTCCAGATATTGGATAGAGAAGACAAGTGGTTTGAGAGAGGGGTGAGGGAAGCTTTGCATGTGCAGATCAACAACCCCTCACTCAACAGAGGTGGAGGCCTTAGGCATAACCTGTCTTCAATTTACCATGCTGACCTTTCATCCATCCCCAGGAAAATCAGGCCCAATTCACACCTCCACCAGGTGCCCACTCTTCACAACCCACTCTATGGGGGTAGAAGGGGCTGTTAAAAGGTGTGACTGTTACATCTACCCACACCTTCCACTTCCTTTGGTTTTACTCAACAAGCCTATTCAGGGCAGATGTGAATTGAAACTATCCTGGAGGATAAATGTGTGGTCTTTAACAATATTCCTCATACTGAAGAAGGTGCTTGGATTAGCAGTGAAACGTATCTACCTAACAAGAACAAAGCCCAGTTGCCATGACTCAACTACCAGATAATTTCACCTGGATGACTGAGAATCTTCATAGACTCATGTATTAGTGTTCCTAAATCCCGACTGTTACCCTCCCTGGCAGGAAGTACATGCAAAGGGCATTGTTTTGTACTATCAGTATAGGTTTTTCTCACACACTCTTAGGGTCATGAGGTCTCTGTCCTATGCTACCTTTGCTTCCTTCACAAACACTTGCTCACTAGCCAGTCACATGCACATTTACAGTATCTCATTTGGCCTATGTTGAATCTCCCATACCAGCTGAAGGTCAGACCAGGTAGTAACAATGTTTCAGAAAAAAATCCTCTAGGTACACAAGAATCTTTCAATCTTAAACCTACATTTATGCTTTTAACAAGAAACAAAATTATTGTGCCGTCTTATGGAGGCTTGCATGTTTTAAGTGTATTGTTTAAAAAGAATGGTAAAGGGCCCAGTCTTTGTTTTAGTGCTTCTAAATTTCTATGTATTTTTCAGCAAGGAAGGCTTTCAACTGTTTTTCCATTTTACAGATGCATGCTAACACAGCGCTGCTCTGTCATCTTTAAAAATGCATATTTCTACAAAGTTGTGCTGAATAAATGCAAAACTACAACCACATTGTTATATGCAATGCTCCTTGCATTCATTATACAAGAAAAGCATATGGTACACATTGTGTGCAAGAGAGCAATTTTGCAAAGCTTAAAATGATTAAAAATACTTTTTATTGTTGTCTTGAAATTTTTGTTAGATCTATTAAAATGCAATAAATTATTCATTTTTTTTATTCTACATGGCACCTGGTTGAATTTGTTTGCAGATTTTCTTCTTTCTCCTTGCAAGCCTAAGTCAGTCATTTATTATTGACGAGATTTTCTTGTTGTGCCCAGTTGCTACAACAGATGCGTTGTAGACATCTTAGGAGTGTTTGTTATTCTTTCCTAAATTGAAGAAATAAATAAGCTGTGGAGTTAGAACAGGTTTGTACCTAACAAAGCCTCAGCAGTTCGTTTGCCAGGCACAAGTGTGCGCACATGATCCAAAAATAAATAGTGCATAAATACCTCTGAACAATGTGCATATTTCCTTGAAAGGCATAAACATTCACTTCCATATACGTGCCCTATTTGCAAAAACAGGTGAAAAGGACTTAATTTACTAAGAAATGGAAACTTCTTTAAATTATTACCATGGATGTCACTTTATAGTTTTTTCAACTATTTTCACTGTCAGTTATGTGCCCTCAATTTTAACACTATGATCTAATTAAAGGTACAGATGTGGATTTTGCCAGAGTGTAATTCCTTGTGCTATAATGTTTTATGTTCATGAAATTGTGGTATGGCCAGTCTATATTTTTTGTATGAGCCCATTCAATATATGATGTTATTATGGGAAACCTTTTGGCTGTTTGGGGCATTTTAATACAGCTAGACTGCAATATGACTGTATGCTATAAAGTATTACATTTTAACAAAATTCGTATTGTCCTCCTCATGCTATTGAAAAGATATTTTTTCAGTATCTGTGGAATATATTCAGAGGCAGCTTAGTCTTTAAAAGCGTTCAAAAAGTGCATTAATTATGTGTTTGAAAATGACTAGTGTGCACGTTTGAAAAGCAGTTTTTCTGGTGCAGTCCTTTTTCAAGCAAAGTAATAATTTTTTGGAAAAAATCAATATGTGTTTCAAAAACGTGCTGGAAATAAGTGGAACTCGCTGATACAAAATATGTCTCTTAAATTACTATGGCAGTTTGTGAAAGTGTTTTATTTTTTATCATAATGAAGTAATTCATATTGAGAACTACAATACAGTAGAGTGCTGACTCAGTGCTGCAGTGGTTGAAGCTGCTGCTGCTGCTGCTGCTTCATGTCTCCAGTAACCCAGTGTGTGATTCCCTGCTTGGTCACTGTCTCTGTGGAGTCTGTATATTCTATCTGTTTTCTGTGGATGTTTGGGTTTCCATCACACATGCATAGATGTTAAAGTAACAGAACGGCTCCAACATTTAAGCACTGGTCTTTAAATGACAAGGATGCTGTTTCAGATGCCACTACAAATGTATTGTGCAACCCTATGCCAGTTACATAACCTGCTTGTGATTCAAATATAAAATACACAATATACGTAAACAAAAGCAATATAAGGAGTGATCAGAAAGTTCTAAGACTTAACATTAATTTAAGAAAATAACGCATATGCATTATTATGTTGTTATTACTGTGTTATGTGTTATCCTTATTCAAATGAACCTTAACGAAATTATACACATTTGCCACTTTCAGAAGCAGTGTTGGAGGTCTTTAAATGTGATGTGACTTGTTGTGTGTGCAGAGTAGAATAGAATTGTTATTTGCACGCACTAAACAGCATAAGGCATGGAATGTCATTAAATATCCTGAGTTTCAACTTCATTTTGAGTTCAGTAAATAGGTGATGAAATTGTGGTTAGTTTCTCACCTTCTTTCTTTGAAGCCTTTGATCATCAGGTTTCCTCTCAATCATCCGACGTATCTGACGATGTATCATTTATATATATTTTTTTCGACTGTAACAACCAGATTATAATTGCATAATTTTGAAGATCACTCTGAATGAAAGTCATCTGTGACTGATCCTCAGGCATTTTGAAAGAATTTTGTCCACTGATGGAAGACAGCCATACTTGAGCAATCATAACCAAAGGGAGTTCTTAATATTTGCGTTGTTTCTGTTGATGTCTGCCCCCGCCCCCCCCCCCCATTTGATGTACACACTCCCTGGTTATTGCAGCTGCACATTCATTGTGCATTATTTGTCTTAAAAATGTCCAGTACTTTATTGTATTACAGTTGTATCTCATACTGGTTGTCTAGTATTGTACAGTATTATAATTATAATAATAATTATAATTAATTACATTTAAATAGCACATCTCTCACTACTCAAAGAGCTTAGAATCCTGCATTGTCTTGTTTTTATACTTGCACTTCTGTAGTCCCGTGCACATGATTCCTGTGTTGAATGTGGCACAGGTCCAGACAAAAAAGCTACTTTATTCCACTGTATAGTTGTGTATGCATAGGATGACATTAAAGTTGATCTAGCAAGACTTTTTTGTGTCTGGGGGAAAACGATCATCTGTCTTTAAACATGCCATTCTCTACACAAATATGAGTTAAGAGGTAAGGACTTGTTACCCTGGATAGGCTAATATCTCTCCTTTGTACACCCCTCAGCACAGCTTCATGCCTCTGTATTGCAACCTGTACTGGACAAAGTCTTAAGAGTTCTTGATTATGCCTGTACAGTTCTGTATGTGTAAATCATCTTGTAATAGTAGTCACAATACAAATTGTGTTATTGTATATAAAGAAAAGATGGTTTGTCTGTTTTTCACCTGAGATTTGTACTTAGCCCAGTATCAGTGAATGTAGCTGTGTAGATTTCATAGGACACCAGTTTGTTATAGGACAACGTTGGAGTGAACAATGCCGATGCTATCTGAACCTCCATCTGTCTGTAATGAACTTAATGTGTCCAGTATGGATGGATGCAGGATACAACAGATGCTATGCTGGGATGGCAGTGTGCACAGCCTAAAGAAAAAAACAGTCTAGAATTTGTGTAAGTGTGCAATGACTTTGAATCACAACCCTGGTAGCTTTCTATGTCGACTTTGCTAATTTTGCCTGTGTCTGCTTGAAAGTCTTTCCAGATACCCTGTTTTTCCTCTCACATCCCTACAAATATATGTTAAGTTACAGAGTGACTACAGTTTGTCCCTTTGGGAGTGTGTGATTGGGCGTGGAATGCAGAGGACACCCCTCCAAGTCTTGCATATGCCTAGCACCTTGTGTTGCTGGGATAGACTCTTGTCCCCTGTGACACTAAATTGGATTATTTAAGTCAGAGTGTTATGCTATGTTCTAATGGAGCATTAACTTTTCATAGGTATTTTGAGACAAAATACACGGATTCACAAATGTGTAGCTCCTAAAATAATTTATACAAGAATACTAATATAGTTTTATCTATTATTAATCAATTTTAACTATTTTTAGAAAGTCATTATCTACTGTATAATAATCATGATTTAGTGTGACAGTTTAGCACTTTTTCATAGCTGGAAGGAAAAGATTTCTAGTGCCCCAGCTTGCAGATAACAGAAACTTAAATAAACTATATTTTGTATATATTTTACATCAGTGTTTAAACCTTTAACCTTTTTATTAGAGGTCTCATATTAACAATATTAAAGCAAATTTTACATTTTAATCTGTTTCAGTTGCCTGTGCCCTGCCAAATATAATTTATGTAGTAAAACCTTGCCTAATATTTCAGCAACTTCTCTACCCTTAATCTTCTTTTAGAACTGTAAAGATTTCATTTGCTTAATCTGTTCTCATAGTTCATAGCTTGTAAGCCATGAATTAATCTTCCTGCTCTTTCTAATGTCTCATTATCATATTTGAAATTTGGCACCTTGCAGTGTGTACTGTATGTTACTTTATAAGGCAAATCCCTCTAATGCATTATATGGCCATTATGCGTCTTCTCATGATTTATAACAGGATGACCTAAATATGCATCTTAGCTTTGCTTTCCACTCTTTAATTGCTTCTTCTGATTACTCTGATAATAGTGTAGATTGATCCACCTCCCTAAAGTCCATTTCAAAGGGATACTTGATTATACTGGAACTGTTCATTTTATGTTTGAATTCTTTTCATCATGTTTATCCATGCAAATCTGAAACCATAACAGTTTTAAACTAATCGATCATAAATAACATTTTTAGAAGGTTAAGTGTAACATGAAGAATTTATCTTTAGTCTTCCTTGCAGTAAAATAATGTAATAGATATTGGACACATAAGTTAAACTGTTTTATTGTTAGTTCAACACCCATTGTAAAAGTTACATTGCAAGCACTTCAACCAGAATTAATATGATTTTTTCAATTCAGGACTTAATTTAAATTGCTGATTTTTCTGTTAAAGAAATTACTCAAAAATGATTGGAAATTTCCATTCAGCAGCAGATATGTGTGCTGTTGAACATCACAGAGTTCTTAAGAGTTTGCAAAGAATAAAAACTAAAAAATAGGGTGCCATGCTTCTAATTAGCTGAGAACATAGTGGAATTTTCACTGTGTTCTGTTTTGGCCAGCTGTCCTAGAATTGTTTAATTCCTTTGGAACAGGAGCAGCTTCAGAGGTCAGCAGCTTATGACGTTTAGAACCTTTTCATTGTCAGAAACTTGCAGATGCTATTTGCGTGTTAATGAGATTGAGAACTTCTGCAGTTGGTACATCCATTTTCAGCAGCAGTGTCCTAATTCTGTAGTATGCCTCCATATATCAGTATTAATATTTTTTCTCTGATTCTAATAATTGGACATCATGGGAAAAACCAGACAAACTGGGTCACGGGAGTTTGCAAATCTCGTAACCTGTTTTTTGCAGTCTTAGATAAGACTTATGATTATGCCCTCCTTTGGTTTCTTGTGAGGAGTGTTACTAGAGTATGGAAATCCAGATCCAATTCAGCAAGTGATTCTATATATGTGTATTTTGGCCAAAGTTTTGTAAAAAGATGAGGAACATCTCAAAAGCGGTTGGAGTGCCCAGAATAACTACACTTAATTTGGCAATGGCAAAGAAGTTGAAATAAATGAGAGGAATGGAGTCATTAAACACTGGTTCACCGTCATCACAGGACGTTCACTTGCCATCTTGTAGGACCATCAGGCTTTTACTACTAAGGGAAGGCAGGGTTGGATGCAGAGACAGAGGTGGGGCATTCTTCTTCTTCTTGGTCCTAGTCTTACTGGCTAAGGGTGGAAGAAGAAATTAGTAAGAGAAGGTGTTAAATCCTAATCTTTCCCCTTGTTTCTGTTACATACATCCCAGTAAAATGTAGAAAGTTTACAGATGGTTGTAAAAATGCGAGTTAGCATGTCTCACATTTGAGTTAATATCAATGAAATTTGCAAACTACATCAGCCATATGTAAGTCACGTACTGCAAAAACATATTTTATTACAAAATCTGTTTGTATTTGTAAACATGACTTATTTTCTCTACTCACTTTCTGAAATGTAGCTACATATTTAACGTGGTAGACCTTGGCCATGGGGTTGTGGGTCAGGGTTTGCTGGACTGTTTCAGAAAAAGTTTGAGAAGCCCCACTCTAAAGCATTTAAAGCCTTAACTTTGAAAGGATAAGGGGAATCACAAAAGTTGTCATTTGCCTTTCAGGGAGATCTTTAGCAATTAAAAATGATATTGCTATTTTTTTCCCCAACAAGATGTGTATTCTGCAATATTTACATGGGAAGTAGTAGACTTGAAACATTTCTCTGGTTCAAAGTTGTTGTTTTTTTTCACTTGCCTCATCAAAAAATGTTTATATTGTTTTTGTGTTTATTAACAAATATGTATTCCTTGTCTCATGCATTTAACTTTAATAATTCCAGGCTTCTTTGATTTATCATTTATAATGTTTGTTCCTTGTTGTGTTTTCCATGTGGTATGCTACATAACCTGAAACAAAACCGTAACTGTTTCATTAGTTCTTCAAATACTGCAAATGTTATTGTTATATAACATCTAATATAGTAAATTAGCCAACTGTCACAAATTTAAATGAACAACATAATTAATATGCTGCTCTTGTAGCACTGGTGTTCACTACTCAAATGAACCCATGCTTTATTTGTAATGCAACAAAAGGAATAAAAGGAATGTTTTACTAAGTAGGAATTTTAAAAGCATTGTAAAGTCTTCTGGTGCAAGTTAAAACATCATAACTCTCCTTCTAGACTTTGTGACTGAACAATTAAAACAAACACATAGAATGAAATTGTGGCTTGTAGTTACCTATACGTATCCATTATACCAATGAAATTATAGGTTTATATGTTCATTACTTGTTGGCACCTTGATTAATGAGTGTAACTACCTTACCTTGAAACGTTTGTCTTCCTTACCTAAAAAATCTCAGAGCACACATTAGAGTTGTTATTAAGCAATAAATCTGAAACTTTGTACACACACTTAAATACCTTATATATATATATATATATTCGAGGCTTACTTTGGCTACTACTATGCCACCTTGTTCTGCAACAGAATGTTGACTTTTTTGCCATGGCTACATGATAGGAAAATTATAATTTTTTTTTTTATATAAATAGCCTGCAAATGCATAAATTACAAATGAAAGAGTTGAGAACATACAAGTTTTCTTTAGTTAGGAAGGAATAAATGGTCAAGTGATTCTGTATGTAACAAATGAAAACCCTCTTTTTTGAATTCAGAGAAATTATGTGGTTTTGTCCAGTAAGTATGCTAAGGCACCACAATCGGGGTTACAACTCATTTGGTGACCTCTCTTGGTTTGTTAGTAGTTCCTTGGCCAGTCATTAAACCAAAGTAATGGACTGACAGGGGCATGTGTCCCCCTAAACCACAGGGGGGGAGCACCTTTCTCTGGTTGCTCCAGTTTGTGTCCCTTTAAGTTTGCCTGAGAATTGTAGTGTAGATGGGCACGCCTTTTGGGGACCTCTGTGGCTTCTGGGCTTACTGTCTCTCAGGGACAGTAGTGCTCACCTAGATGTGCTTCCAGGCTATGCTTCTGATATGCTGGAAGTAATTCTGAGTTAAAAATAAGTCTCTGTGACTTGCCTAGGTAGGTTTGGATTTGAGAGGATAGAAGTGGCAAGAACTCACCTGGTATGAGGAGGAGGAAAAAGAAGAAGCTATATTTGTTTAATAAGGATATCATTATTGGCTTTTTTGTTTTTGTACCGTTGTGTTATAGGTTTGGGAGTGTATGAGATTTCCCAAATATTACAGGCTCTCACAAAATATCAAATGTTTTCTTTATGATATCTCATTGTGCAGCGATACATAGCATTTTACATATAATAATTCAGTTACAGAATGTTATGGCTATACATGTCCAGAAAATTATATATTTTTCTTTAGGTAGCAATTTATGTGTCCTCTATAAATTTGATTTACACCCTTCAGTGCATGCTTAGTGCAAATGGTGCAATCATAGTTGTGATGTGAGATTTTGCATATAAGTTGATAAATATTTTGTATGTCTTTATTTGTAACTTAGGCAAAGCAATGTAATATTAGTGTTACATTAGTGAGAAGCATTCATGTTTACAACCCCACCAGAACACCAGGACTGAGTCTCTTTGAATTTTACTACAGGATTTGGGGGACGTGCCTCAAACCAGTTTGGCAAGTGTTTCTCTGCTATAGTTTCCCTCTCAACCCCCCACAGGAAAGCTAGGCTGCCTAACTGCCAAGCTTTACCTTAACATATGATTTTGGGGGCAGGTGTGAAGATGTTCTATTCCCCCATTGATCTGAAGCATGGCTGTTTAGAATTGGCTTGTATCAAAAGCCTTTAAGTACCATGACGCCCTATTGGCTGTAGTGGTTGGACAGAAAACCCATAAATTTGCTTGCTTTATGTCACCACCTCTCTCTCTTACCAAACTGATGAACTGAAAAGGGCAACACAATGAAGAGCACAGCTTGGCAGCCATATTGAGACAGTCATGCAGCCTGTTCTGAAGAAAGCTGACCTCAAATGACGCCTTAACTAGAGACATTTTAAGTAACTAACAAGTCTGTGTGCCACATGAAACTACACATCACCATTTATCAGGTTGTATGGTTGCCAATATTCAAATGTACTTTGCATATTGTTATTATTTATGAATATTATCAATAATACATTGTTTAAATTGTAATGTAACTCCTGCTTATCTTTTACTACACCTAATTTCCTGAGGTTATAGATGTAGGAGGGAAGGTGGGGAGAAGTTATATACTATAATACCTTATAAACAGTGTTAAGTCTGTGAGATTTGAGGCGTTCTGACAGAGTCTACATATTAATAATACAATAGGGGAAAGTAGAGTAATATATTTCTCTACCAAGACAAAACAATAGTGCACCTAAAATGGAATTACTTCAAACTTTGTAGACAATTTGCCCATTTAAGGACACTTTTGTAACCAGTACAAAGTTGTAGAGGTCACAGAACAACATTTGGAGATGCCAGACTACTTTATTAACCCATAAAATGAATAATCATACTTGACTTTCTACTAACTGCTCATATAAATATAAACTATAACTATATGTTAGTGTTCTTATATCAATTTTTGTCCACATAATATTTTTTCTGAAAATATGGCACTTATTTATTAAGAGTTGATTATTCAGTTTGACTAGTTCTTTGCCTTTAAACTTTTAAAGAGCAAACTGAAAATGTGGATGATCCCCCATTACTGGTAATTTAAGGGCAGTACTATTGACATACAATTGAGAAAGCAATCTTAAAATACTTTTTTGTATTCCTCCAAAAATAAAATAAATAAACAAAGTAGTGAAGACAGCATATGAGGATGAAAATTAGATGATGCCTCCAGAATTATTCATACTCTTGAGGAAACTCGCCAGCGTTGAAGAAAATATAAGAAAATTGCATAGTATAATGCTGTTTACTGCAACACAGCTGTGTCTGTTTTCAAAATGAGCACGCTTTCTAGATTAGTTATGATTACAGTGCAAGTGAAATTTACATAGTTAAAGTAAGGGCTGTACTCACTTTTAATATTTATTACTATACCAGTCTACCACATTCACTATTTGAAACAGATTGTTCCAGAAAATAGAAAAAGTAACAATATTTGAAGACATTAGTCAATGTTGTACCTTTCACAGTTTACATGTGGCATTTTTCAGAACACTGGTTAATACTGCTGAGAAAATAACATAAAACGTGTAACCTTTATTATGTTTTTCTTTATGATGAATTGCTTGATAGTGTAATTGTCTATATGATGCATTATAACAGGTAATATTACTTTGAACTTTGGAATGGAAAGGATTTATTTTTTTACTTCAACATAATGTGTTAATGTTAATTAGTTTATTTTCCTAGGCTTTATTTGTGTTTCTTTTTAAACAGGGATCAGTTATAAATGGCATCAAGGCTAAGTTAATTTAGAAAAAATGTTGTATTGACAGTATTCACCAAGTAAATTAGGAAATAACTCTCTAGCAGCTTGTAGTAATACAGTAGATGTGTTGAAATTGGCAAGGATCAGAAATCTGTCTGTTTCAGGCAGGCTGTTGTAGTTTAAAAGTGTCTGCATACTTACAGACACGCAATTTTTCTGACAGAGATATTTTACCAACACTAAACTCCATATATCTGCAAGAGTACAGAAAATGTGGTGATAGCAGAGATGAAACACTTGACTCAGAAATTGTGTGCACATGTGGCAACATGTATGCAGTCAATTCTAAATTTAATAGGAGTATACGTCATCACTGTTGTTTCATTAAAGCAAAAGATGCTTTAATAATCTCACTAAATTCTTTAAGACTTAGTCGAAGACAAACTCAGTATAGGAAAATCTGTAATTTTCCCCAAAAGACAATTATAAGCAGAATGAGACAACCTCAAGTAAGTGTAATAAGACCCAGACAAGCATAGACTTCAACGTTTGGGAGTTTAAAAGTTCCTGTGACAGCTCATAACTGCATTTCCAACTTTATCAGACATGCACAAAGCAAAAATACTCCATAAGGCTTTGTTTGAATCTTTCCTGTGGCAAATTAAGAAGTTGAAGAAGAAGCTGATCATTATCTGCATTGCCACTTTAAAGAAACAATTAACAACTTTAAAACATCCCACTATATTGAACTTAAAGGCTTGGGAAAGCAAAAAGGGGGAAAAAATACTATGGGACCAAGTGGGTGTCAGAATATGGTGTTTTGAGAGGTGCTATTCATATGATTATGTAGTAAGTAGCTCCCAGCTAGCACAAGCATACTGATTCTATTCAATATAGGTCTTTTGTAAGTTATTGTGATACTGTGGGGACAGCAATATGAACATGGTTTATTCCTTTTGAAATATAAGCTGGAATCATAGGGAGAGCTAAAGAGTGAAATATCTCATTAATAACCATTCTGTATGACAAAAATGTCAAATTATCTGTTCTTGATTATAAAATTTTTATAAGAAAAAATATACTGTAAAACACAGACAGTTTGTTCAGACTGATAAAGAAAATAACTAACCTCATTCGCAAACTATTTGAAAGTTTTAAATGCTTTGCATTTTCCAATAAGAAAGGTCAAGCAGCCTAGGCTGTACTGTTTATGTGTGTATATTTAGCTGTATAATTTACATTTGCAATTCACTTCATTTTGCCCATAGATTATTATAAACACATAAAGTAACCTTAACTGAAATAGTTTAAGAACCTTGTTAATAGTTTTTTGTGTTTTTCATTTTCAAGCCATTAGCCTCAAGTATGCCCTTTAGATTCCAAGCTAGCAGTATGTCTTTAATTATTTAAAAGTACTCAGCTTTAAGGTGTGTATTTCTGGTTTTGACTTTGCCTTGCCTGTTGATCTGAAGTTTTGATTTTTGAAATTCTTAGTTTCCTATAAAATACAGTATATTGAATCTGTTATCCCCTATTTCAGCTTTTCCCTCATTTTGCCTCTAGGTTTATTGCTTTGCAATTTAAGTTTGGCTTTGTTGTTTTAGAAGTTTTTCTTTGTGTTCTTGACCATCAATCAAGATGATAACAGTACTTCTTAGGCATTTATATAGGTAAATATAGCCACATAAACTACTAAAAGTTGAAAACCAATCCATTATGCGTTAAATTCAATTTGACACATTATGCTTTTAATTAATTATTTGCAGTAATTTGTCATTTTTGAACAACCTAAAAATATCTGTGCTGGTCGATGTTTGCTTCTCAAGAATTCGTCATACCTTTTAGTGAGAGATTTGCTCAACTCTTTGCCTTTGTATTACACTTGAAGCTAAAGAGACAGTAGTATATTTGCACAGTAAATATATTGCTTTGAAAAAAATTTATACAGGTTTGTATGTGTTTTTACATATCAAAACACATGCATGCATAACATAAAAGATGATTTTTAAAAAATCCTTTTTTATAATTTACAACAAAACAAACTGGACATACTATAATAATAGAAATTCATGCTTAATAGGCAGCTTCAAAATTATTTCAGCAATATTCTGTTGATCTTTGAAAAGACATGTAGAGTATTTTTATACAGAGATTCTACTCTATCTGCTTTTGTAAATACAACATAATGAAAAATGCATGGCTTATTGATTTGCTCATAATGAACATGTTGTAAACAACAAGCATATGGCAGAGGTATCAATACTTTCTTTTGAAATATATACTCTTTGTTATTTCCAGTTTAGTATATATTGACACATGGTTTTGCTGAAACAGGCATGCATCTCAGAGTATTCATGCTCACACATTTATTGCCATGCATTTAAAGGGGATTAAATGGTTCGAAGTATTTATGTGCTATAGACATTATTATGTGATAAAGTGTTTAAATACAAGCTAATTAAAGCAAATAAAATATTAATTCAAATGTTTCCAAAAATACATAGCCATTAAAGGTTTAATTCACGTTTTACTGACAATTAACCTATTTGATTCAAGGAAAGTTTTTGAAAAGCACAGTTGCTCATAGTCTTTGGTTTAACACTATTATTTCTCACTCTGACAGAGTTAATAGCAACACCAAACGCAATAAGCAAAAAGTAGTGCATTTGTCAGTTGTTACAAGTCATGACAGAACATAACTGCTAAATGAACAGAAATGCAGAGACACAACTAACGTAATACACAGACTAAAGCTTCCACAATTTGGCGAATTTGGATGGGTAGTTCAAAATTCCACCCACTGCAAGCAGGGAACCATAGTTTACCTCAAGATAATAGTATCAGAAATCTATGAAAAAATGCATCAATTCCAGTTTACTTTTCTTGCCACAAACATGCCTCAGAAGCCAAGATGGCATGTTGTCCTAAGTCGGAACCTTTTCTACTTCAATGATGACATATTCGATTAGTTTAGAGCAGGGGTCTCCAACACATCGCTTGTGAGCTACTGGTAGCTCACAACCCCTGTCCAAATAGTTCACCAAAGGGTTAATGAATCCTACATAAATTTGAAAACTTGATTAGTTAAATTAGGGGTGGGCGGTCTTTCCAAAAAATCATATCACTATCCTTTTAACACAAAATCACGATCCACAATCTGAATTACAATCTCTTTTCAGTGTGGCACTGAAACTCATCAAGACCTAAGTAACACTTTATTTTAAATATCAAACAAAGTTGAATTCAGTTGTTCTCTCATTCACTAGCTAAGCGGAGTTAAGGAGCACACTTCGAAGCTGGCGAGTGAGTAAGGAAGGCTCCTCCCCCGGCCCGTTGCGTGGATCTCGGGTTTGCGCAAATAAATTGGTACCGCAAGTGAACTATGATAAATAGCGAAATGAGAGAAGTCGCGAAATCAACTGGAATGTTCAAGCAAATTATAGAAAAAAACCCGATCTAAATCTGTTAAGTAGTTCTCTTGTGAAAAGTGGACAGACATACAGACAGAGAGACATTGGATTTTATATATCATATATTAGTAAACCTTCAAAATAATGTGCAGTTAAAGTCTCAACGGCATTCTCAGCATTTCTGGAACTTAGTAGAGCCAGATAACTATCTTCACCAAACAGCTCTGAAAATGTCTGCTTTGTTTGGGTCTACATACCTCTGTGAGTCTTCCTTTTCTGACATGGATGTCATGAAATCAAAGTTCACAACAAGACTGACAGATGAACATTGAAATGACTCCATAAGAGTGAACCTAAGTGGCTACACTCCACCATACACCTCTCTTGTTGACTCCATGCAGTGCCAGTCATCTGACTAACTAAAAAACACATCACACATGCAACTGGACATGTGAATACTCTTGTGAAGTGAAACAGTGACATGTAACAAAATGACAAATGAATAAGTCATATCTGTGTATTTGTAATTGTATTGTTTTGTTTTGACAGCATTCATGTTTTAATTCAATAGTGTGAGATACACTAGAAAATGCATACAGACATACAAAATGCACTTGCAGGTGAACTAAATATTTTTTGTGATGTTTTAGTGCAAAATTTGAGTTTTGTAAACAATCTTATTCAGTTTGTTTGGGTTGAAATAAGCTATGAGAATAAACATTAGAAAACATGAGTAGCTCTCGGACATTTTCATTTTGTAAAAGTAGCTCTTCGGGGAAAAGAGGTTGGAGATTCCTGGATTGGAGGCTTTTGATTTTATATGTTGGACCCTGGTGTCCATTATCAACCATTATAAAGCACATGAGCAAGCTAGATAGTGTGGCTGATGTCCGGGGCCCTTGCCTGGCTGGGACACCTCTTCTTTATATGGTCCGGGGGAACAAGCAGAGACTGAACAGTACTTCCCCCGGGACGCTAGATGGTAGCCTCCATGGGTGGCAGTGGTGCCTCAGATTCCCACAGGGCTCCATGGGAGATGGAGTTATCTACAACCCAGTTGGGATCCGGGGTGACTGCCACATCCGAAAGTGCAGCCGGAAATAGGTCATCAAACACATCGAGCACTTCCAGGTGGGCTATAAAAAGAGCCAGCAGCCACCACTCCGGGAGCTAGAGTCGGGACGAGGGAGACAAAGCTTGCCAGAGAGGATTGGTGGAGAAAGAGAAGAAGAATTGTGTGGGCTTGTACTTATTGAGATTGTGTTGTGCCTGTGGGAATGAGGAAGGCATTGCCCACAGACAAAGAAAATAAAATAAAAACATTTACAATGAACCCCCACCTATCGTGCAAGTTACGTTCCAGACCGATAAGTGATAGGTGAAAATCCACGATATAGAAAGACCATATAAATAAACATTTTATAGTTTAAGCCTTAAAATACACCTCCCACACACTTTAAACACATGTAAACTTATTAAAACACACTTTGTAAACACATATGATATGTGGATGTCGGGCTAAGGATATGAGTAACATCTCTCTATTATAAAAAAAAAAATCTTGGCAGGGAGACTAGGGAGATGAAGCGTGATCTTCTCAGAACACAATTTGATGTCCCGCGAGAGACATTTTAACGTCATGCAAGACAAGGCAGTGAGACAAAAGGACAGCTGCTGTACAGGCTATTAAATGATCGACGTGCAGAGCGACAAGCAGAACACGTACCTTGGCAGAAGCAGCACAAAGCCAGCAGCTGATCTGTCCACTTCTCCTTAGTGTGCGTTCAGCCCAACCCCCACCCCCCCCCCCCCATTCACAACGCTAGCGGCAGAGATGCAAAGTGGCAAAAGGACAGCTGCTGTACAGGCTTTTAAATGATTGATGCGCAGCAAGACAGCAGCTTAACCGATCGCATTTCTTTAGCGTGCGTTCAGACCCCGCCTTCACAATGCGAGCAGCGTTATAAGTCCCGCGAGAAACAGATTTAACCACGCCCCGGGCAGGAAATAAAGGACAAATATTGTTTTTACAAAAGTTTTAAAGTAAAGATGAAAATAATGCATATGTAACAATTCCCATGAAAATAACAATCTCTTTAAATTGTTTATCCGGTAAACCGAACACAGGGGTGGACAAGTGAAGTGAGCGGGGGCAGAGCCCCCTAGCAATAATAATAATAATAATAATAATAATAATAATAAATCCATGATGTAGCGGGGCCGCAATAGCTGATCCGCGATATAGCGGGGGCTCACTGTATTTGTTTTATCAGTGTGCCTCCTGCGTCTGTCTGTGCCAGGCTGAGCGCTGGTAAGGCGGCTTTTGTCATAATAGTTTTTAAAAAGTATAAAAAATGCTTCACTTTAGAATGCAATTTCAAATGGCAAATTAATATATATTATGATTTTTAAGAAAAAACATTAACTTGAAAAATATTAAACTTATATTCTTTAAATATGTTAACTGTTTCTTTGTTTATTGTTTATTTTTTAGTTCTAACTGCAACATTAATCTTTGTTTTTAGGTTCTTAATTCATATATATTTATTGGGTTAAAATACTAGCCTTGAGAATGTTGTGATTTAACAACTTAGTTGCTCTCTTTATCTGATAGTAAAAAAAATGAATTCTGACAACATTATCTGTGACATGCAGCATATTTCATATATCGTGTCAATATTAGAAATCTCATTAATTCCTGGAATTATTAACATAATTAAAATGAACATCTTTATAAAATTCTCATTTCTCTTTTAAAGAATCACAGTATTTAGGAATATACGGTATACGTTTTCAAAAAAGCATGACTCTGTTATTATTTGGAAGGGAAAAAGGCAATGAGTTAAAAAGGATGACACTGCAAAAATTGAAATCACAGGGTACCATGGCACCAGGGTCAGACACTTATTTAACCAATTATTACATTCACTCTTCATCAATCTGGCAAAACACACGGAAATGTATCTTAAAATTGTATTTTGGACATATCCTTTCAGTTAAAAATAATCTAAAATATATCAAGGAATGGAATCTAATTATGAATAATGCAATGTTTCTCCAGCCGCACTAGGTTATATGTTTTGGGACTTTTCTAAATTAGGACCATTTTGTGCAAAGATATTTGCTTACCTGTCAGATAGTGTTGGATTTACAATCATTTCTAATCCTCTTCAGGCTTGTTTCTGCAGACATTGTGCAAAATAACTAATAAGCTTCCCTTAGTAATGAAAGAATGTATTGCAATTCTTATAATAAACCTCAACTGTGTCTTCTTAATCAGTTTTTCCAATTTTCTAGTGTAATTTCTTTTGGAAAAATATGTAAAAATCCTTCTTTTGTAGCATATGAAGTTGACTTTGTTCTGGGTGCTGCAAGCTTTGTTCCAGCTAAGGGGCTAGCTGCATTCACCCAGCAGTGTAGGGTGCATTGGGTGTGTATGTGCTTATGTTCAATCTGATTTTTCCAGTTTAATCACTTGAAGGATACAGCCCCTTTTTTCAGCATAAAAATGAAGACCACTACAATCATGGAATGGCGCACTTCCTACTAGTCATTAACAGAAAAATGGATAGACATTATTGTTTATGTAACCTCACATTGACGTTAGAGAAGTCCACACACACACACACATATAAGAAAACTTTGGTATGGTCTCACAGGAATTTCCACAGCAAAAACAGCACTGATCATCTTACAGTTCTATTCAGAGTATATCAGATGGGATTAAGCTATATTCTGATAAATTCACTCTACTTTCCTTTAGGTGGAAGAATCCTAATGCACCCTCTAAAACAAAATAGGAAAATGAGATCTTAGATTATGTTTTTGAACAGACTGATTTTGTTTATCTTTTTGTTTCACTGCAATACATGTTTGATTGCTGAATTGTAACTCTTTTATTGTAATACATACATTTGGAACACATATAATGATTAACAAAAGAGATGCCTTTCTAGTATGTAATTTATTTATATGAAATGATTTGTTCCTTCAAATTTTGTTTCAGTGTTTCTTACAGTTATCTAATCTGTATGAAAGTATGAATTTATGTGCAATTGACTCAATAAAATCCTTGTCAATAAGTTCAAATGAGATAAGTTGCTAAAATAGGAGATGTATAGTCAGGATAACAATAGAAATCTAGTTGCAAGATTAAGAGAGAGCCAGTATAAACATCAATAAAAATTCATCAGTCCATGAAATTTGACAAATTCATCAAGTAGAGACCTAACAGAACTTTACCAAGTTTTCAAAATACTCTTTCATTAGCTAGGTTTCCCTTTATGTTGTCACCCAAGATTTTAGTTAAAAAATTCTAGCATAAAAATTGGAGCATTTTAACATTCTTTAGGAATCCATCAGGGCCTAGTCTTTTCTTGAGGTCTTTGTGTAGGCTTCATTAAGTTCTGGTAATATAATTGAGCAACTGAGTGGATTTGCATCCTCCATTGTTAGCTTAGTGATGTAGAGCTTTTCCAGAAAGATATTAATTTCAAAAGGTGATACATTAGAGTTTTCAGAAAAAAATAACAAGCATATTGATGAGTAAAGGAGAACAGGTTTGGAAGCCTGATTTGTTTTTAATGGCCAGAATATGCACGAATGCCTAACAGTCCCACAGCTTTAATTCTAATAGTTCAGAACACTTAAATATTAGAGCAGTTTGACAAGAATAGGCTATTCAGCCTAACAACTTTACCTGTTCTCTTCATCTGGATTCTCCCAAATAACACCTTGTTGAGATTTGGAGGTTATGTAAGTCCTACTCTCTACAACACGACTTGGTTTATTTCATGTGCTATTGGCCCTTTCTGTGAAGAAAAACTTTTTCTCATTTGTGTGAAATTTGCTCTCAACAATCTTTCAACTCTGTTCCTGTGTTCTTGTTGAAGCATTTTAATGCAACAGAAGGGAGGCAGTGCATTTTTTCCTAATTTTAAACACTTCAGTCATGTCATCTCTTAATCTCTCTTTAAACTGGAAAGGTTAAACTCCTTCAGTCTTTCTGCATAGTTTATATCTCTAGACGTGCATTCCAGAAGGCAACCTTCAAATCAGCCACTGACGTAAAACAGAAAGGAAGCCAAAAGTGGAACAAAACATTTTTGCGATGCTGCAGCTCCCCAACAGAAAACTATGCAATTAGATAAAGTTACAGAACTAACTTTCCATTTTCCACTGCTCCCACATATCCAGCATATCATATCACATATGACCGGGAGGGTCAAAGAAAACTCGTAACATCAAGCAAAGCTTTCAATGAATTCCCGGCTGCCACACCACCCTCTGCTGCTCTCCATTACAGCTAATTAAGTAAGTGAATAACTTTACAAACATGTAAGCAATTCAAAAAAAGAATTTGATGTGAACGGTACTAACATTATCACTCGGCATTGTGGAGAAAAAGGTGGACAGAACACTAGTGGAAGAATCCCCCACCACCCAGCATTGTCGACTCTTGTGGTATTAAATCTATTTAAAAGCCTCTTGATGAAATTCACCATGGAAGACTGAAAAATTAGAATGAGTTTTGATGTAATCCATGATTCACTGATAACCTGAATAATAAAAATAAAAGAAGAACTGAATATTCTTTGCAAAACCTTTGTGAAGAGTCAACAGTATTACTAATATGAAGGAGAGCAGTTGTCTCCTGATTTTAATGTATTGTATACCCTGTATAAGAGTTTCTGAAGCTACTTGTTGCAGTACATGGGCTGTACAGGTTAAAAATACTCTTCAAATACTTAACACTAGAATTCCTGAAGCCTACAAAAAAAGCCGTAATGTCAGGCCACCTTAAATTCCTTCGCACCTCTTCATCAGCGGCTTTGCTTTGCAAATGTGTCAGTCAGCACAAGCAGCAAGCAGCCTTCTATTCCATCTCCTACCAACGCAGCTGAAGTTCTCCCAGCTGAAGTCTGTTTACCTGGGTGTGAGGTGTCTGGAATTGCATATGGTAAATAATATATTGTTATTTGGAATACATACATTTCATGTGTGTTCCATTTCTACAGTGATCTGTGTAAGTGTAGGACAACAGGAAACGCAAGGCAAGAAATGTTGAACACATAACTAAAACAGAAATTTTTTTATATTATTGTAATAATGACAAAAAGCCAATGTGAAGTGTATAATGTGTGAAGACTGAAGTCCAAATATCAAATAAACACTTTCACAAAAGGTATAACAAAACAAGTGCACTTTTATTCAAGAATAAAACCAACGAAAAAGAAGTCGTTCAATTTACATGTTGGTGTCAATGAGTAAAAACCCATGCCCCAATATCAATCGACACAGAAGTCGGCATTTCTGATTGGCTGGTGCAGAGGTAAAAACTCCTGCTTTGTAATCAAAAGGTTGCGGGTTCAAGCCTGGGTTCCCATTTTGAGCAGTGAGCTGTTATTATTATTACTTTTACATAATAAAAAAATATATCTGATTTGAGTCTGTAACATCCGATGTAAATTTTTGTGTTTTTTTTTTATTTTTATTTTTCAGTTTTATTATCTCAGTCACGTTCACGTGGTACAATGAGCTTGTCTGTCCCTCTCTGAGTTGATGGCGTTTATCTGCTTTTCACATGAGCAGTGATGACCACAGTTGGTCAGAACTATTTGTTGTACCTTCAATCAAAGGTACAATCCCCCATGACCTCTATCAGACAACAAAGGCACCCGTGCAGAACGTGTGGAAAACGACAGATTTGCTTCGATCTTGGACATCTGGCAATGTTTTGTTGAGCTATGACAGAAAAAAATCCTGTAACTCATCCTAAAAAGTGAACAGTACACCAGAAGAAGTAAGTTATTTTTGAACATGGTAATTATCAATATTGAGAAATAAATTCCGAAACAGGAATTATTAGTGGATTAAGCAAAAGACTCTGTCAATATTGTAACTTTTGCAAGCATTTTCTTTACTTTGAGTAATCTCGTCAGTTTGGCTACCTGATTCTTTTTCCTGAGCTTATTCTTTCTTTTTATTATAGGACGCATAATTTAAAATTATTGAGCACAAGGATTTATTTTGTTGTAATTTTGGGTGGTGTAAGACCAACTGGCCATGGAATTCGACTCTTCAAGATTGCCACCTATCTACTGTTAGTACTGTTAGCAGTATTGTAACCAGCGCATAAATATTGGTTTAATTTTTTTGGAACAATTTAATCTAATTTTTCACGTCTTTCCACTTGAATTGCTACCTAATCACAAGCATTTGTAAATATTTTTAACAGTTTTGTTTTCTACTTAGATTCTTCTCAAAAAGTCTTAATTTATCACAAAAAGTGTCTGAAACTAATTTAACAGTGACACATAGTATATCCCAACTTGTAATCAGCTGTAGCATTTTTAATGAAGAATATCTATTCATTTATACATGGTAAAATTTAAATTTAATATACTTCTAATTAGCGTGGCACATTTAGAATTTAAGTTAGTGCTGCTTTTGTTAGTGCACATACCAACTATCAACTTTTTCTGAAATAAGTAAGGAACATATTTAAATTGTTTAAAACTCCGAGTATATCCTGCACTTTTGCTGGATGAATGCTACTTTAATTTTATGAGTAACACAGAAAAATAAAATAGATCAATATACTGTATATTAATCAATACATTTTGCAGAAAATACTACTACTATAAATTACAAATTAACTCTAACATGGACATCCTTTATTTACAGCAACTGGTGGGACACCATATGCTTTGTTTAATGCAACATGACAAACTGAAGAAATCTAACAGAAAGCTTCCTTTAATCAGCTAGGTTCATTTAGATGTATTGACGATGAAATATTTCAAATACGCCAATCAACATACAGATAAGTGGTGTAGTCCAGAACCACACCTCTGTTATTAAGTATTATGTAAAGTCAATAAGTTAATCATTAAGAGTCATGCAGAAATGGCTGGTTGAAAGAAACAAGACTTATTTTATGTAAAGTGTTATCAGATAACAAAATATAAAGATAAATTTTATACAGTATATGATTTAATTTTCTAATTTAAATGTACAAATGATGTCAGGATGTCCTAGTTTAACAGGCAGGCAGTTTCAATCACTTTTTTCTTTTCTCTTACAATAACCTAAGATTTCATGTTTGTATGTAGTTTATCAGAAAAGTTCTTCAGCAATTTATATTAAAATACAGCAAGTAGATGTATTTGGTACATTTGTTAAATTAGAGTGTGAAATGAAGTCAGCAAGTCAAGTGAAAATAAATGCACTACAGAACATCATCACGGGTCCATAAGCAACAACTTATTGCTGTTTCAGTGCATGTTATATAAATCAGATTGCCAAAAAGCAGCTGGTGGTAAATAATCTCAGCTGAAAAACATAAATCAATAAAGGCAAGCACAATACAGCTGCTTATTTTTTTTACACTGTGGTACCCTCTGTCCCATAATTGACTTTCAAGGCACACTCTGGAAGTTAGTTTCCATGAGGAGAGTGTAGTGGTAAAGATGATATATGGGTTAGGGTTACAGTTGCTAGTTTGTGTTTTAGTGATTAACATCTGGGTTTTTGGTTAAGTAGAGTACCATGGCATACGTCTTCCCAACTGGTAGAATATTTAATACTGCAACACTTTTCCTAATATGGTACTAATGGTTAATTTAGTAAATTAATCAATGTATATAAGTCTATATGATTCTAAATTGGCCCCATGTGAGGCCCCTTTCTAGTGAGCTCCTTAATGCTGCCATAATAGGTTCTGGTCCTTCATGACCAAGAATTAAATGAATTGTAATTTAGAATTTATGGTATGTAATGTTATAATCCTCAAAGATTCAAGATTAAAAAATTGTGTAATGGCCAGCATTTCTAAAGACTAGATTATAAAACCAGCCATAATGGCATCTACAGTATGTAGAGTTTTTATTATAGTGGGTTACCCTGAAAGTTAGCATCTCTCTGTAAAAAAAAATGACAAACTCCTTTCCCTTTAAAGGCAGTTAGATAAATATCAGTGATTATGTGTTAATGCGCTAATCAAAAACAAATTTTAAAAAAATTCCCAGCACAACTAATTATTAAAATTAAACCAATTAGATCATTCTGCAAAAATAAAACAGCAAAAATTAATATGTAAGACATTTATCCAACATGACAGACATTCTTTTTTATTTCATTTTATTATCATTGTATTTTGGGAGGCCTATTGATGACGTTACTTGATTTAAGGGAATGAACCCTACACCATACAAATTATTTAATTATTTGTGTTGGTTTGATGAACTATGCCTTTCTGCAACTCTGTAAAATTCCATGTGCTATTCCAGTTACATCTGCAATTTGCTATGCTGACACAGTTTTCATGTTTTGTTTGCTTATGTGATGTTGGCCTTTCCAGTATTTGTTGTCCTGCTGTCAGGTCAAATATGTTACTATTTGAATATAATTTAAATTCATTTTTCATTATTTTAAATGGAGAGCTTATATCATCATTGGTGTTGTTTTGTCATTTGTTTCTTAGACACAACCCTTCAGAGTTATATTAGGAGTGATTTATCTTTCTTCACTGCTCTGCTTTTGTGTCCATACCTAGAAAAGATATTTAAATACTTCCCCAGCAGTCTTAAATTATTATTCTGTTGCTCATCCCATTCTGGATCACTCTTTGGTTTACTCTGTGTTAGTTCTATGTTGACTTGACACACATTGGTTACTGTAAAACAATTAGGTATGATTAATAAAAATATATTCATGTCAACTGTATTATATTTGTCCTGCATTAGTTAAAAGGATAAAACAGACTCAGTATAGTTTAGTCTTGTATGTTATTACTTAAGTTTTCTCCTGCCCCCAGCATTAAACTGGCTTTCCACGCTTCAAAGTATTGAATCCAGTTCCACACACAGATCCTTTCCACGAGGAATGGGGAAGTGCTGCTAGTTACAGGAAAGTGTGGTCTCACCTGCTCAGCATATTTCCAGTTTGAACCTCACCAGACAAGAAAAATAAAAATGAAAGTTAGAGGAACAGGTATAGGCTACCAAGCATACTACTGATATATGCATCAATTGCTATGTACAAAAAAAGATTAGACTGATGACATTGCAATGGCAGCCATAATAATATCATGCCAGAATATGGCGATAATGCAATAAAACATATTACTGATAGCCAGAATTTTATATCATCCAGTTG
Organism: Erpetoichthys calabaricus; assembly: GCF_900747795.2. Lineage (NCBI taxonomy): Eukaryota > Metazoa > Chordata > Cladistia > Polypteriformes > Polypteridae > Erpetoichthys > Erpetoichthys calabaricus. The sequence goes on along the minus strand of NC_041395.2, from coordinate 244,045,163 downwards.
CTCTTTTGCTGGACCACTCTTTTACTTTGGAATCACTATCCTCTCAAAAAACAATGGCTGTATTTAATAACTTGTGTTTAAAACATAAGCTCCCAAGCAGTCATTAGAAACCTTTTTGATGTATGTTGATAACTGTCGCTTCTTGACATTTACTCATTAATAAGTTGCCCGTGGCTAGACCACTTATGTCTGAAGCAGAAAGAGTTCCAAGGTGGACGTATAGATTATTTTTGTCAGTTTCACAGTAATTGTTTTAAACTGATTTCCAGCATTGTGTACCTTGAGCAAAGAAGACACTGCTAGTAGTTTTAGAAATAAAGTATGATTTCTACAATTTGGTTCTACAGTGCAAATTGTCGGCCAGTACATTTCTGTTGTAGTAAAGGGTGACGCTGCTTCATGGACAACAACATTATTACTATATTCACCTTAACAAAAATTATTTCATTATACTGAACCTTTACTGTTGAATGATATGCTACATAATGTAAGGATATTAGTAAGATGTGTTATTACATGCTGATACACATTTCTTTTAAAGTAAATTTTTAATTTGTTTTCCAATATGTACATGATTACACATATTTCAATGTAAATTATTTGATACTTAAAACTTTTGTTCAGGCTTACCTCTAATAATGGCAAATGTAATAAGATAATGTTTTCCTTAAGGCTTTAGAATTATACTGTGTTAACATAGCAAGAAAATAATTTAGTCTGTAAAGTAATATTTATATCTAAACACTTAAAATGTTCTTTAAAATTTTCAAGATAGATAGTATTTGCTATAGCTCTATGTAAAGTTATAGCAACAACATTCTTGTTATTATAAAGTACTTTCAACAAGCCTTATTTTTTAGAAAATCAATACTGAATTAGAGGTGACACTCAAAATCTCTTAGCCAGTCATAACTAGAGCATAATGAATACTTCACACTTTCATGAAACAGATACATTTCTACTGATTATGGCACTAATAGCCAAGCTACTCTAGTTGTTTTCCCCACAGGTCTGTGATCTCTTATTGATTACACACACAATAAAAAATCACATACATGTCAGCATGCTTTATTAAAAGGAAAAAAGGCCTTCACATTTAGATTCAGTTATGCCATAGATGTTTAGATGTGATACAAGTCTAGAAGAGTAATCATTCATTTGTGTGTATACGGGTCTATGGATTTTGACCAGTGCTATAGTTGAAACCACCTTTACCGTGTCAAAGATAAGTCCGATACCACATTTAGTCCATGATCAAGTCAAGACCAGGACATAATAAAATAGTCCTTTTCAAAACAAAGTAATAGTTAGAATTCAACCGGTTGTAACCCAAACTTTCTAAATCTTTAATGGAGTTATTTGAGACTTAGTCCTACTATACCCCTGCAGAGTCACTTTGGACATTGAATTTAATCATTTTAAAGGATATGACCAATTGTTGAGTTGGGAGCATATACAAAAGGGCACATGGTCTGAAAATGTAGTCGTAATCCCAAAAATGTTAATCATACACCATTACAGAAACTAGTAGTCAATAATTCTTAACTCCTCGCAGTAAGGAGACCTGAGTTCGCTTCCTGGGTCCTCCCTGCGTGGAGTTTGCATGTTCTCGCTGTGTCTGCTTGGGTTTCCTCCAGGTGCTCCAGTTTCCTCCCACAGTCCAAAGACATGCAGGTTAGGTGCATTGGCGATCCTAAATTGTCCCTAGTGTGTGCTTGGTGTGTGTGAGTGTGTGCGTGTGCCCTGCCCAGGATTTGTTCCTGCCTTGCACCCTGTGTTGGCTGAGATTGGCTCCAGGATACCTCCGTGACCCTGTAGTTAGGATATAGCGGGTTGGATAATGACTGACTGACTGACTAATTCTTAACTATTTTACATTGTGATCTGTGAGACTAAGTAAGTGTGTTTTTTTAAACAATCATGACGCACTGTTGGGTCTAGATTAAGTGGGTTAGAAAATGACACAACATGATGCACTTTTTTTTTGCAAAGATCAAAAACAAGTACAGTGAGACAACAGTATAGAATAAAATTAGACCATAATATATATTTAAAGCAATGCTTTTACATTTAACACTCCCTAAAAAAATAATTAACCAACAATGCACATGAACAGTTATGTGCTACATTAATGAAAATGTCACATTAAGCTGAATTAAAACTTCAAATTTTCATAGAGGACTCATTATCATATTTAATTATAATCTATCACACCAATCCACACCATCATTCTATTATGGTGTACATCCCCTATGTTCATAGATAACAACAAATAGGCTACAAAGATACAACTGTATAACTGTTTTAGCGTATTAACTCTAGAATCTCTAAAGCCTACGAAAAAAGTCATAATCCCGGAACACCTTAAATTCCTTCGCACCTCCTCATCAGTGTCTTTGTTTTGCAAATGTGTCAATCACCACAAGCAGCAAGCAGCCTGCTATCCCATCCCACACCGATGCAGCTGAAGTTCTCCCAGCTCAAGTCTGTTTATTTGGGTGTGAGGTGCCTTGAATTGTATAGGGTAAATAATATATTGTTATTTGGAATACATACATTTCATGTGTGTTCTGTGTCTACAACGATCTGGGTAAATGTAGGATGACAGGAAGTGTGAGGCAAGAAATGTTGAACACATAACTTGAACAGAAACCTTTTTCATGTTCTACTAATACCTAGAAAAATGTTGACATGAAGTGTATAGTGTGTTAAGACTGAAGTCCAAATATCAAATAAACACTTTCACAAAAGGTACAAAACAAGTGCACTTTTATCCAGAAATATAAATGAAGAAAAAGAAATTGGGTTAGGAGACAATGCTGACCACATCCGCTTGGCTGGTACAGAGGTAAGAAACACTGTCTCATAATCAAGAGGTTGCAGGTTCGATTCTGGGTCCTTCCTGTATTTACTGTTTCGATTAGTGAGCTGCTCTTAATGTTACTTTTATACAACGAAAGCATACATTTGATTTGAGTCTGTAACAGCCGGCGTAAATTTATGGTACTTGTAAAGGTTAGCGTTTATTTTATTATTCAGTTTTATTCTCTCAGTCACATTCATGCTCCACACGATCTGACACTGCTGTTTTCAAATAAAGATGTGCTATAACAGAGGTGAACTCAGATGAGGAGGATGAGTGTTCTACATCGAAGAAAGAGAACAGAAGCCCTCATTGTAAGAAACGTCCAGTCACATAAAATGCTTGGGCTGCAGAAGCTTAACAATATCAAAGAATTAGCTTTTCAATGAGTTTGGAACCTGTTCTACAATAGCTCATCTAAATAATTCAGTTTGTATTATCTAATATGTTTTATGAACTTTTCCCTTGTTGGTCGAAATGTACTTGAGAAACAGGAACAAAGAGTTTTTTTCTTAATTAAGTTATATGATTTTTATATGGATGGTGTAATAATATTATGATTAAAATATATAAAATTAATGCTTTAAAAAATGTTAGGAACTGACTGTCTGACTAGCCTGAGGGAATACAGGTGGGGCTGAGATGAAAGGACATGAGTAGGCCGCAGCTGGACTTGGCTAGAATGGGGCTGTGTCTGCCTGAGCTGAGTCATTGTAAACTGAATACACACACTGATTCAAGAGATGTGTCAAGAAGCCACAGGATTCTTTTAAATTAAAGATACAGTAATCCCTCGCTATATTGCACTTCGCCTTTCGCGGCTTCACTCTATCGCGGATTTTATATGCAAGCATATTTAAATATATATCGTGGATTTTTTGCTGGTTCGCGGATTTCTGTGGAAAATGGGTCTTTTAATTTCTGGTACATGCTTCCTCAGTTGGTTTGCCCAGTTGATTTCATACAAGGGACGCTATTGGCAGATGGCTGAGAAGCTACCCAACTTACTTTTCTCTCTCTCTCTTGCGCTGACTTTCTCTGATCCTGACGTAGGGGGATTGAGCAGGGGGGCTGTCTGCACACCTAGACGATACGGACGCTCATCTAAAAATGCTGAAAGATTATCTTCACGTTGCTACCTTCTGTGCAGCTGCTTCCTGAAGCGACATGCTGCACGGTGCTTCGCATACTTAAAAGCTCGAAGGGCACGTATTGATTTTTGCTTGGTTGTTTTTCTCTGGCTCTGTCTCTCTCTCTCTCTTTGTCTGCTCATGACGGAGGGGGTGTGAGCTGCCGCCTTCAACAGCTTTGTGCCGCGGTGCTTCGCATACTTAAAAGCCAAACAGCCCTATTGATTTGTTTGCTTTCCTCTGTCTTTCTGACAGTCTCTGCTCCTGACGCGCACTCCTTTGAAGAGGAAGATATGTTTGCATTCTTTTAATTGTGAGACGGAACTGTCATCTCTGTCTTGTCATGGAGCACAGTTTAAACTTTTGAAAAAGAGACAAATGTTTGTTTGCAGTGTTTGAATAACATTCCTGTCTCTCTACAACCTCCTGTGTTTCTGCGCAAATCTGTGACCCAAGCATGACAATATAAAAATAACCATATAAACATATGGTTTCTACTTCGCGGATTTTCTTATTTCGCGGGTGGCTCTGGAACGCAACCCCCGCGATGGAGGAGGGATTACTGTACTGATAGAGAGGACTAGTCTGCCATTTTCCATCCTAAGGGGGCCATCTGTCTCAGCTGCCGTATTTAGACAGGACATGCCACATGTTTCTGCCAGTCCATTCAAGAGCTTTGCAATAGCTGAAGACCAAGCCAGACCAGAGACCAATCAATACAATAAAACAGAGAGTCACCTGGTAGTTTATTGTCAGATTGTATTATTTTTATCAACATTCATTGTACTCACCTATTTTGGACATATTATCTATAACGTATGAATAAATGTGTAACTTTCTCTCCTGCCTGTCCTGGTACACTATCCAGGTTCCTGGAGATGCAGATACAAAAGAAAGTGAGAAGTGTTGATCTACAGTAGCAGTCAGCCCTGACAATATGATAAGATTATGGGATTGGGACATGTTATTATGATCTGTGTAATAAAGGGGAAAATATGGTCAGCCTAGAATCCTACCACAACAAAAAAATAAACAAATAAATTGCCAAGTGATGAACAATATATTTTAAATCTAGTTATCACAATGGATTTTGAATCAGTCTAATGTTGTTTGTTCGTAAGTATTTATGATATGCAAAGCATCAAGTATTGTGATGGAATGATAGATTGAGTTTTTGTGCTTTTAGGGCAGATCAGGAGTGCAGTCTTCAAATGAACAGTTGAATTATTAAAAGTTTAATAAATTAGACCACGATGCTAACCAAAAATCAATGTCACAACCAGTTACGAAGTTATACTCTTAAGTGTCACAAAATTTGCTTGATTACTCTTGTCTGGAACAAGGCTAAGTCTTTCCCATATTCTTATAAGGATCAGGCAAAATTTTGTGTGCACACAATCAGTTCTGCTGGCTAATGATGGCACCCATGAAATGACACCATGAAAAGACTTTTTTGCAAAGGGGAATACTAATAATTTTAAAACTTACTAGAAATAAGACATTCTCAATTGAGCAGCAAATGGCTAAGACCAAGACAACAGAAAAAAATTAGCCTGAGCCTACCCTACTTTTGTCATTATATTTACATGAGATTTCTTCAGGGACTCTACTTTGTGTGACTCAGTTACACTCAGGCAAGTCCAGAAGCCCAACAACAAGCAGCACTAAAATATATTCCTTCTTTGGCTTTTCAACTTCTATAGGGCAATTCCTAGGGTTACCCATGTAACATTCACTGGCTACCTAATGGATGAAACCTGTTTCAGTTACCACAGCACATGAGATCTCAAACATGCTCAATTTGAACTCTGTGTTACTCACTGTTCCTTGTGTAATGGTTTTGGGGCCTTGGAGAATGCAGAATCTATTTCTTCATTTTAGTTTTCTCTATAACTTTATTGAAGCACTTTGTAATTTTTATATTGTCATGCTATTAATGTTATCACATCACCATTTTGTTTATTATTTGTTGTTTCCTAAGGTGAATACAGCCATCTTGTGATGACCACCGACATTTGGTTAATGACTGCTTCTTGGTGGGTGGAAGTGGCTGCACATTACATCATTGTGCTACTTTTATAAAAGATTGCTTCACACTACAAGACTGTCCAAGTTTGTGGATGCAAATATTAAAAAGTAATTTAGGAGAGTAAGGATTTTTTCAAGTTCTTTTGACTTTATTTTGGATAATGTTTTGGTATTTGCCTCATCAGTTTTTTGATATTTCTGGCCTCAGTCTCGGGTTTATTCCTGGTTCTTGATTCACTCATTCAACTTCTAATCCATTTCATGGTCTTTTTGGCTCACAAGTATTACTGTGGGATTAATAAAGTATCTATCTATCTATCTATCTATCTATCTATCTATCTATCTATCTATCTATCTATCTATCTATCTATCTATCTATCTACTGTATTACTTCTACAGTATGTAAGTATAATATTCCCATTTCCTTTTGCTAGGGGTAGGCTGCCTTGATGAATCTCATCAATCTTTGCCTATTGCACACATCCTCCTCCTTCAACCCCCTATTCTCATATATAGTGCACAAAACCACCACCGTGCCCCCCTCAGCCTTCTCCGTTTGACAAGTGTTTTCTGAACTGTGCCATTCATCTCCACCTCATTTCTCGTCACTACATGGTCAATATCATTTAGTTTCTCAAATTTTTTCACCATTACTACTCATGCCCTTCTTTTAACCTCTTCATTCTGGATCACTCAAATGCAGGCATCTCTGTCATTCCCCACCTTATTGTTGAAATCCCCAGAATTACTGCAGAGTCTTAAGTAGTATCCTGTTCAACAAAATACCTACAATCTCTAGGAACAATACACCCCTCACAAAACTTTTACTTTAAATATACTCACTTATATACTTTATAGATACAGTATACTCACATTACTCTGTCGTTCAGGAGAGTAAACTCCATTCATGAGCTTTTCTACAACTGCCTACAGCGTGTTAAAATGTGTGACAATGATCCAAGCTCATTAGTTAATGATCAAATAATGTTAATTTTCTCATATGCTACCTAAGCAACTTGGAATGCCTCAATATAAAAATGTTGATCAGAGATTCCTGGTGTACTTTATACACTATACTCCAATTCATTTTTTTCTTAGTGCTAAGCATTTTTTGTATTCAATTAGATTGAAAATTGGGTTTTTATTTATTTTTTATATTGTCAGCTAAAGCAGCAAATCAAAATAAGACAAAATATGCTGACTTAGAACTTAATAATGTCTCAGTACATCCATTTTCTGTGTTTGCTTTCCCCTCTTTGGGGTTGGAGAAAAACAGGTTATCTAGCAAAGACAAACACCATGTATGTAAGAAATTATTCTGTATTTAGTCATTTCTCTTTCATAATTAATACAAATAATGTAAAATCCTACTGCATTTAAGGAAATGTAGAGTACCGAGTATACAGTATCAAACATTTATTTGTTTTAAATAATTCCTGACTCCACTGTTTTGTATGTTCTGTTTTATTTCTTGTTCAGATTGTGGGCGATTTCTTGTTTGTTACCAAACATTATTAATATGATTACATAAACCATGAATTCTGTATGGAATGTTAAATAGATGAAAAGATCAACATTACATTAAAGATGTTTTAAATCTTCAAGTCTTGTGTTTAATCTTGAAATGCAGACTGCAGTCAATGGGTTTTTGAAGAAGTTATTCAATGGTAATGAGTATCTTTGTATTCAGAGCACGTATGACATTCTGAACTATATTAAATTTACCATTTTCCAAGTTTACCAAATAAAAATACAGTCAGGGTATATATGGCTTTAAATAACAACTGTCCCTTAAAAATACCCAATATCAGTAAAGCTCCTGACTGACCTGTATTGACACCCCCCAAAAAAATGGCAAAGCATTAAGAAGCCACACTTTGGAACATACTTCAGAAATAAAAATTGTATTTGAAATAAAGAGTTAATGCATAAAATGCATATTTTCATATGACTTACCCGAATAGATTTATCACTCAAACAGAATAAGCACATCACAGAATTGTAGAGAGCCTGAAGGAACTTTCTGCTTGAGTCAGAAACTCTATCCTACTATTAAAGCTTAAAATTTAAATGACTAGTAGGATGGTGTATATTAAGTATATGTGAGAAACCGGTTTCCATAGCAATAAAAAAGGTTTTGATCATTGAATAGATTTTTGCAATTGGTTTCATTTAACTCATTGTATTCCTTTTTGTGGCTTATGCTATAAAAATTATAACTGGACTAAACCATTCTTATAAATAAATTCTATGTATTTAATGTTTCCTTTCAAAGTGCTACATCCTGAGTTTATTTTGACAGGTTCATATATTCCTAAACTATATTATTTTATGTATTGTGAACAAAATACATATTATATGTTAATGTTAAGCTGTGGAGAAAAAAAATCTATTATTTTATGATGTACAAATTAAACAATGACCTCAAAATGAATACATTTTCTTTCAGTAGTCCAAAAGATATCTGCATGCTTTCATTTACCTGGACCTACCTCCGCAGGTAAAATCAATAGGTGTCAAAAAGTAACAATTGCAATTTACAAAACAAATATCAGTCATAGCAAAGAAGTGAACTTTCAATAGGCAAAGCAGGCTGAAGCCACATTTGGCTGTATTGTACAGTGGAACCTTGGATTGCGAGCATAATTCGTTCCAGAAACGTGCTTGTAATCCAAAGCACTCGTATATCAAAGTGAATTTCCCCATAAGAAATAATGGAAACTCAGATGATTCGTTCTACAACCCAAAACTATTCATATAAAAATGATTAATACATAATATAAAGTAAAAATACATAAAACAAATTAACCTGCACTTTACCTTTGAAAAGAATCATGGCTGGTGTGAGGGAGACAAGAGAGAGGAGGGTTATTGTGTAGGACGACTTTCACTCTAACTAACGGAATCCCTGCTATCTGTTGGCTCACTGGAATCTTCTTTTTTTGCAGCTTTAACAAGGAACCTATCCAATGACTGTTGCTATTGCCTGAAGAGTCACTACACTTGGACACAAAATAAAAAAAAAGTTTTACGCACTGTAAGATTTCTAAACTGTTTTGAGATTCCACCCAATGGGACAACACGCGGAAGAGAATCCCAAAGCATTTGCATGCTCCCAGCGCTGTAGCAGTTCACCACAAAAGCGAATCCAAAAAGATCGCGGGCATGCTATAAGCACCTGCCGTTGAAGGGTGATAGAAGGAACATTATAAATGCAGAGCACAGGATTACTTGGTCATTAACCTGGCCATGACGCTGCCTGACTGCTGTGTATAAGAGAGTGGCAGAACCCACTACAATAAATAACCATGCTGTTCCTGTTTCAAGCTGAATAAAGCTGGTGTTGCTAAAGTATTGAGACTCAGCTTTGTGTTTTGGGGTGCAAGACAGGGACTCGCACGTTACAACACACACACACGTGGTCACCATGCTATAGTAAACAGTATACACTCGTACGGATGTTGACTATATGAGTGAGGCACACCGACTGAGACTGAGAATGGGAGACGATTACCCACAATCCTGCAGCGAGAGAGAGAGAAGAACCATCAGTTCAGTTGTGATCACGTGACACTCGGCAGACAAAGCATATACTGTATATACTACTCATATTGCAAGACCTCGCTCGTTTATCAAGTTAAAATGTATTAAAAATTATAGCTCATCTTGTAAAACACTCTCAGACCAAGTTACTAGCAATCCAAGGTTTTACTGTACTGTGAAAGTATTATGTGAAGAAATTATTCTACTGTTACAATAAAAATATCTAAACAAATAGCATGGACCTAAATCCTAAGTGCATATATTTAAAGTTTAAAAGATCCATCCATCCATACATATTAAATATGAATATAGTCCATAGCATTTATTTTTTTGGTTCATTTGTTAAACAGACATCACTAAAAGATGATACAGTTTAATTTCTCTGTATTTTACATATCTAAATGTTCTATTGTTCAGCCTAACAGAATAGGATTTTATTTGAAGGTTATGCATGTATTACATGTAACCATCTGGAATTTAGACACAATTGCACACAAAAAAAAAGTTAAATAAACAGTTGAAACCCAGGGGAAGGGACTTTAAGGATTAATAGCTGTTGGGATTACACTTGCACACATGTTTGAAGAGCCAGCTACACCTAATATAGCTGCAACCCCCCCATGGGCTTCAACCTACATGAGTAAAATATTGAAAATCTACAGAACATAACCTGCAACTCACCTTTCTGTGGCAACATTTCAGATTCTACCTGCTTCTTTAAGAGATACATTTTTGGAGATCTTGTTCCTTATCCTAGGTCAGAGAAATACTACATCATTTTCATGGCTTTCTTCTCTCTAGGGTGGTGAACTTGTCTTCATGTGAGCAAACAGTGGTTATATTTATTCAGCCCAGGTGATTAACAAAAGAATTGAATGTGCTATTTAGAAGTCTTCACATGCCTCTCCATTTATCATATTCTGCTGCTTACAAGTAACCCTGGAAATGCATCTAAGTAGGAATTTTACTGGTCTGAACAATATGTTTTACATTTCCAATTGAAATGAACAATGAAAATACAAAGACACATTCATTTAAATACGTCCAATCATTTTAAAAAGACCATTAACTAAACACACCCTGTTTTTAAACATGGCACTTCAAGTCAATTCATATAATCTGTTTTTAAGTTTTAATGATTGAGTTTAAACAAAGATAAAAACATACTGAAACATGTAGATGCTAAAAGAACATGAGTGTTAAGATATGGGTACAGATGGGAAGAAGCTATAAGATATTACAATGTCTTTAATTATAATTTGAAAAGTAAAGTAAAATCCATTGTCAAGGAAAAAGAGCTTGGTACCACCAAGAGACTGCCATGATGATGCCTTTTCTGAAATATTAATCATAGGTTACTGAAAGGCCAGAGATTAATTTTAGCTGAATTACAGAAGTTGTGGTCAGCATATGACACTGTGTTGATTTTAAGAATTCTGGTATTATAAATCTTATGTTTGTGTCCTCCTGGACTTGTTTGGTTTCCTTTATTTTGTATTACAAATTTCTCTATATAATTTTCATATATATTTTGTTCATCACGGGCACCTCCATTTTGTCTCAATTGTTGATAGTGACAATGCTGAGTTGCCACCAAAAGGCTGTATAGTGTGACATCATCTTCTAGAAGGTATTTAAGATTTTGCATTTAATAACAAAACTCTTGTGGAGTTAGCTAGTGCAAAAAGGATCTTAAGGGACTCTGTTTCATGTGCTGGGTTTAGTTATTTTGTAATGCTTTGACCTTGCACATTATTATTATTATTATTTTTTTAACATTTAATTGAATTTATTAAAATCAAATAACATTCCATACAAGCAAGTCAAGTTTTACAAAACTAGTTTTGAAACAAATTAACCCCCCACCACCTTGCACATTATTGTACTGTACAATATTGAAACTGTACAGTTTCTTTTTATTTCATCCTGGCCTGTTTGAAACATTCTGCCTTTTTTCAACTTTGCTAGAACAGGTATGAGTTTGTATGGGTGCTATTTTCTCGATGAACTTTGGTTTCTTCCCAGATCCAATAGATTTGCATATTAGGTCAGCTGTTTACTCTTACGTGCTGGAGTGTGTCCTGCAGTGGACTGGAATCCCAGCAGTTAATTCCTATGTGACCGTTTTAATAGATAAAGCAGGTTCATAAAATTAGTAGTTGGATAAATGGAAAATCATTGATGAAAGCTCAAGACTGATTTAAAAGGCCTACAAAGTATGACCAAAACTGAAGAACATATTGAGTGTTTTTACTATCCAAGGAAGGGGCTGTGAAAGAGCTTGGCCTGATGTGACATGGAAGTACTCCACAGTCGTCTTGTCAGGTGTCCCTAAACCTGAGTCCCTAAAGCTGACTGAGAAGGGAGTAGCTTATGAGTGTTTTTATATCCCAGTTTGCTTGTTCGTAGCTGGCTAACAGTGATAGAACAGATGCTTCAAGATTATCAAAAAAGTACTTCCAAGAAGAAAATGTTAACCAAATCTAAAAGTGCAAAGAGATTTTTGTTAAAGATTTAATATTTCCCAACACCCTATTAACACCATCACAGCAGTAAAGAATCGGTTCCCAAGCATAAACAAATCGATTCAGTATAGGTCAAAAGGAATGATAAAGCGCATGCATGATGAGGTCAGCCTCTTTTGTTTAGATGTTTGAAGCACATGTGAAACTACTAGCCATCTGATTCATGATTCTTTCTATTTAGAGCCAAATCATCTTTGATGAACAAGAATTCATAGATCATTCTTACACTCATCATACAAATACAATACAGAAGCAACACATTTTAAGTAGAATGTATTAATTGCATGTTCTGTGCAATTTGTTTTTGGATATGTTTTAAACAGAATATATAAACATAATATTAAACTAATATGTTTATGCATTGCCAAATCTACCCTAAGGGTGACTTGGGTGCACACCCTGGAGCCCTGCTCACAAAAGGGCATTGCATTTGCCAGAATAAAATGCCTAATAACTGGGAAAAGTCCAGGTTTTTGCCAACGGTACAGACACTCACAAGCAGCATGCTGTCAGGAAGCCACTACTGCCCCATCACTGATTCTCACAATTATAAACCTGTCCAATCATACCTAAATAAAAGCTTTTAAAGCAAAATTTTAAGAGTCAGAATAGGTGCTTAATAGGTCACTTTTATGAGATTATACAAATGCTGTGTTACCATACCACAAAAGGGAAAATGGATGGCCATTCAGAGTCCAGTGATGCCACGAAAGCAAAAATCAGAGAGAGGCAAAAGATGTTGTTTTGCCAAAATGTATACTATACTGCCACTTGCAAATTCAATAGTAAATAGATGATTCAATAGTAAATTGATGATTTCAAGAAATCGTTACCTTACCTTAAATATTTCAACATTATCGAGCATGTTTCCTGTCTCACGCTTTTTTTTTGTTACGTTTTACAACTGCTTTTATATTAAGCAATGTCACACATCAGGCAGGTGCAGCTTTACTTTAGACAGTTAAATATTAAAATATTGACAGCTTATTATAGCGGCATACAGTGGTAGGCTGAACTATTTTTGCATTTTTACATTTTTTATTTTGTTATATTTTTATGATCTCCTGTTGCACAGTGCATTATATTGAACACTGTGTGTTGGTTTTCTGTACGTGTTTGACCAACACAACCTGCCTTTGCCTTTTTATAATGTGACCCTGTAGCATTGTATTCATCTTTATTGCTAATGAACTCTCAGACGTGTTTGCTGTGAATCAGAAATATTGCTGGATTTATTTGTACTGTAATTACGCATCAGCCCCTGTGAAAATCCAGTGCTACTCTGCTAAATTTATTGGGTACCAACCCTACGCTGAACAAAAAAGAAAGAAGGTGAACTTGACCTGATTTAAAAATTTGGACATTTTTTTCTATTAAATGCCTGTATCTGATTTATTATTGACATATGTGATGTTCATAATGGGGGTAGTGAAGGGGTGGGGTTTGGGTGAGGGGCCTTTTGAGTTTTGTCACCAGTGGCCCACAGAGTTCTTAATCTGGCCTTGTCAGTAGCATAATCTACATGATTTTTAATTAAAATGGCGCAGCCTACACAAAATTTGCATTTAACACAATATACATTCAGTAAGCACACCTAATGCTATCTTACTCTGATGCACCAGAGAATACATTCATCAGGTCCTTTTACTTTAGGTATATTAAAAGCAAGCATTTATTTACTTAAGTAGAAAGGTCAGTGTGATACTTCAACTTTAATTAGAGTACATTTTAACTTATTTATTTATATTTTTACTTAAGTAAGTGGTTTCAGTACTTTCTCCACCTCTGCTTCTAACCACAGGTGAACCCTTGTGGAAGTTCACCTTCCAACTCTAAGCTCAAAGAATGGTATATTTAGCATCCGCTATTTATTTACCCTACAATTAATAACTAAGGACACATTTAAAATCATATTTTCTGCAAAACACTAGCAAGATGTAAAATTCTGTTTTTCCATGCTGCTGGATCTTCTGACAGAATACCAATGGAACTGTCTTGTATTAATCTAAGGTATCTTTCCAGAATATATTATGAAGTATTTTCAATTAAAGCAAATGTTTTAGTAGAAACTAGAGAGATCAGTGTGCCCCACCAAAACATCCATCCATCCATTATCCAACCCGCTATACCCTAACTACAGAGTCACGGGGGTCTGCTGGAGCCGATCCCAGCCAACCCAGGGTGCAAGGCAGGAAACAAACCCCCGACAGGGCGTGCGCACACACACACCAAGTACACACTAGGGACAATTTAGAATCACCAATGCACCTAACCTGCATGTCTTAGGACTGTGGGAGGAAACTGGAGTACCCGGAGGAAACCCACGCAGACATGCGGAGAACATGCAAACTCCACGCAGGGAGGACCCGAGAAGCGAACCCGGGTCTCCTTACTGCGAGGCAGCAGAGCTACCACTGCGCCACCGTGCCGCCCACCAAAACACCAAATAAAAAAATCCTCTGCTGTGAAGTGGATCATTTTCATTTTCGAAAATGTAAGTACTGCGAACAATTAATTCATTACATTTAAAGAACAAGTAGTTATAAAAGCTTACATATAAAAATTGTCATTTTATTCCTGTATTAAATTTTTGTCTTCTCTTCTTCACCTTGTGATTTTGTCATAGTCTTTAAAATTGAATCACATGGACAGAATCAGTCTGAAAGTTGACCTCGCAACTGCTGCTGTTGTTTGTTTTTAACTTCAACTTTGGTGTATTCCTTTTAAATTGACTTGTCAATCTTTTGTAAAATTGTATTATGACCTTGACTACAACTAACCTTCTTTTTGAATAACCCTTAAATCTGTTCCACTTAAATAAAAATGGTCCATCTGGAGTATACTGAAAAATCTTCACAGTCACATCAGGACCATTTGGAGACAGTCAGACACAGGTGGCTTGAGACCTGAATCCCTGACCACTTTTAAAGCCGTTAGCAGTTGTGTGAGTAGTTTATGTCATGCATGCAATTTAGCAAAGCTAAAAACATTAAGAATGCTGTAGCTACTTTTATGTGACACATAAATGAGACCCAGCATCTCTGCAAAATCAAGGGAAGGCCCCATAGTGCATAGTTTGAAAGACGTTTTTTTGGACTTAATTTAGTCTCTTAACTTGTGTAAACTCCACATGTCACTTTCCTTTCTGTAAGTGCAGAGAGATTTGTATTTGCATGAATTTACCATTGTAGGGATTTATACAGGAACTTCTAATGCCAGGCAGTGGAATTGCATGCTGCAAATTGTGAGGTTAAAGTCACCTTTAAGAGTAAAAAAAGCAAATAATGAAACTGAGAAGAGCTAAACGTATTATTTTCACAGCCTAGCAGCCACTTTAATTAGTTACAAGGACAACCTTTGAGCCATTTTCTCAGGGTTGCATTATAAAGATAGGTATGTATAAATAAATAAATAAATAAATAAATAAATAAATAAATAAATAAAACACTTCAAAAGAAAAGCAGCACATTATTCATGGCTCCATAAAATTCTTTATACAGATAGCCGCCAGTCAGTCTCATAACATTTATAGATGACTAGAAATGAATTTAGTTAAAATGCTGTTTTGCCTTAATTAAACCTATTATCAAAAAATCAAGGTTATAAGTAACTAACACAATTAATAGTCATTAATTACTTTTTCTAATTGAGGCCTTTAATTAAAATTTTATTGCTATATAAAAGATAAATGCCCCGCAAAATTGTTTTCATTATTTTTGTCTGGTAACATACATTGCCTTAAGGAATATTTTATTATTAATCATCCTCAGAAGTCTTATGTGAATGAATATCTAGAAATACTTCCTATAAAATAAAATGAACTGCAATTTCCTTTGACATTGGGATAAAAAGAAAATGAAATGGAAAACCGAAAAATGGGATTGAGTATGGAAAGCACAACATTCAGCACCCACACCCAATAACAAGGGATTTTAACAAAAGAGAGCGTCCATTGACTACGAAGTTGGTCCTTTCTGGCATCAAGTTACAAACTGGTTTATCGCTCTTCTCTCAAGAGCATATCAAAATAAGTTAAAGTGT
Source organism: Erpetoichthys calabaricus (assembly GCF_900747795.2). Lineage (NCBI taxonomy): Eukaryota > Metazoa > Chordata > Cladistia > Polypteriformes > Polypteridae > Erpetoichthys > Erpetoichthys calabaricus. The sequence continues at coordinate 244,029,033 of NC_041395.2, read as the reverse complement.
TGCAAATCTTGCTCAGACACCAGCTCCTTGTAATTCCACATATCTCACAGCAATTTGTTCCTTCTCCAAAGTCAATTCTCAGTCTAAAATTACTGCAAGTCTTTGTAATTTAAAATGTCATATATAATAGTAACTAAGTTTTAGTCCAATAGTATGTTTGTCAAAATTTTGTTAAATTTGTCTCTCAAGTTAGTCATTTATGAAATAACTGGACATGATAAAATTGGCATAACATCTTGAAATTTGTATTTATGACATAAGCATTGAATTTACATATGTGAATAGTTATGGGATAGTAAGCCACACTTGAGCAAACAACACAAGCATTACACAGCAATTATCACAGTCTTTTCTATAGAGGGAAATTTTTTGGTAACTATCAAAGATGGAGCGTCTATTCCTTGTGGACAGAGCATTTTGAACATTCAACTGGGTAGGAGGGCATGCCACTGCACCCAGATAGCAAAACATGTGCAATTGTCATAATCATTTTTTAAAATGTGCAGAGAATGTGGTTTTTGTGATGTCACTTGAGGTGTCAGAATTTTCAGAGCGCTCTGCATTTTTTCCAGTTTTCTTTCTTGTTCTGCTTACTTACTCTTTGTTGTTATGTTTGTTTCCTGTAATTCACAACATTGCACATATACTGTATCAGCTGCAGTATATCAGATGGCATTAATTGGCATTAATTTAGATATGTGTCATATTATGACCACGTCTTCCATGAGCTGCAGCATGGAAAATAAACATGCAGGATATGGTGATGAATGTAGAAATAAATGTTAAACTAAAGAAGGGTGAGAGGAAAAGGATGGTGATATCTATTTAATACCTGAAATGGTGATTTAAATTTTAATGGAATTCTCCACCCAAACACAATATTTTGTCTTAAATGTTACTTTCCCCATGTATTTTCTGTTTGAGATAAAAATTTAATCTAATGTTTTCATGCAGAATGAGAAAAAATAGCTTCCATTATAGGATAAACCGACAGCCACCACAGAAAATGACTTGAAATACTTGTCCATGGAAAAAAGAAAAAAGATTCTCATGCTACTGTAGCGGCTTTAGAATGGTCGCTGGCGATTTGGGAGAAGACAGGCACACCAATACCCGAATTCTGCCGTTTATTCTACAAGACAAGCAGTAAGGGGCAGAGTCAGCACATGTAACGTCAGGCGCTGTCTGTCTCCTGCAAAAGCGTCATCCAGCTTTTTTTCTTTTTTAAATTAAACATATATACACAAATACAATAAATACAAATTTAACAATTACATATAAACAATAACAATGAAGGACAATAATTAAAGTTGCAACATACCTACAAGACAAATAGTAAGGGGCACAGTCAGCACATGTAACGTCAGGCGCTCTCTGTCTCCTGTAGCAAACCAAACAATGTACTAATGAGGCTGGATCTCTGTTAAACCAAACACTTTTAAAATCCATTTCTGCCGACCAAAAGTGACAACAGAACCTCAAAACATCAACCATCACATGGCGTGATGTTTCCATTCAGTTTCAGACAGAAAACACTAATTTAAAACTTGTCAGCTTATACAAGAGACGGAGAGCATTGAGAAGCACCTTACCCTTTTGCCAGGAGTCTGCTGTACATCACATGTGCGTCCTATGGGTGTTACGTTAACTAAAGCCCCCCCCCGCTACAACAGACAAATAGGAGCTATATACAAGAGATACAATGATTACATTCACATTAAACAAAATTCACAATATATAAAACAGAAGAATTTCAGTATAAAAAAAAATAGTTTTGAGAATATTCACAATATAATAAACTAACTCAGCCACACTACTCCTGTTGTATAATCCTTATGTCTGTTATCCAGCCGAATGCTCAAAAAGTATTCTTTTTTGCACAAATAATATTAACAAATAATCTGCACTGTGAACAGTACAGCACATTCCCACAATTCTGTTCTTTTAACACTAAAATTACCAATGCCTACAGAAAAACTCGTAATCCCGGCCCACCTTAAATTCCTTAGCACCTCTCCATCAGCATTTTTCTGTGGCAGTGGGGGAATGGGATAGCAGGCTGCTTGCTGCTTGTGCTGATCGACTCATTTGCAAAACAAAAGACGCTGATGGAGAGGTGTGAAGTAATGTAAGATGGGCCAGGATTACTAGTTTTTTCGTAGGCATCAGGGATTCTAGTGTTAAGAACATCATACCTGTAAAGTGTGCAGCTCTTTAAATTACTATTTTGTGCGCCTTTTTAGCTTCTATTTGTTTTAATTTGTGCTTGCTGCCAATCTAATGCTGTTTCCATAATTCCAAGATGGCACAGAAAGTGCTCACATGATTCAGTGAGCGTGGCTATGTGGTGGATGTGTGTTGCAAAATTATAAATGGACACTTGGAAGCACGGTGAAATTGTTAGCTTCTCTGACAGTTTCTGGAATTCACTCTCCATGTTAAGTTTGTTAAATTTTTTTTGCCTGATTTCCGTTTGAGCTTCTATATTTTTGCCTTATTTTTCCCTTGTGCATATTTTGTTGTTTTGTGCTCCTGTTTTCCTTTGTTTGTTAAAGAATGTTTCCTTCACAGGTTTCTTTTCAGTACTGTGATGTTTTAATGCAATTTAAGTAAGAAGCTTGTGAAGTAGGCTGACTATTACTGTATAGTGATCCCCCGCCTATCACGGAGATTACGTTCCAGACCCATCAGCAATAGGAGAAAATCTGCGATATAGAAAGGCCATATAAATAAACATTTTTTTTTTTATAGTTTAAGCCTGAAAATACCCCTCCCACGTGCTTTAAACACATGTAAACTTATTAAAACACACTTTGTAAACACATATGATATGTGGATGTCAGGCTAAGGATATGAGTAACATCTCTCTATTATAAAAAAAAAATCTTGGCAGGGAGACGAGGCTTGATCTTCTCAGAAGACAATTTGACATCCCGCGAGAGACATTTTAATGTCACGCAAGACAAGGCAATGAGACAGAAGGACAGCTGCTGTACAGGCTTTTAAATGATCGATGCACAGAGCGACAATTAGAACAGTCATCTTGGCAGAAGCAGCACAAAGCCAGTAGCTGATCCATCCACTTCTGCTTAGCGTGTGTTTAGCTCCCCTCCTGCACAACGCAAGTGGGAGAGACGTGAAGTGGCAGGAGCGGTTGAGTGAAGCGATCAAGACCAGATCATCTCGGAGAGACACTTTGACAACATGCAAGACTAGACGTTACAACCTTAGGAAGCAAAACGCATGAGATGGTGACTTTTGCATGTCACACCCTACTTACAAACAATTTAAAACAAGTTCACTGACATCAAACGTAGCAGTTGTTGGAATGCTTTTGGCAGACACATTCCAGGTGCTCCCAGCTTTTAAAACAACGACAAGCAGAACACGTAGCTTCCCAGCAGCAGCTGCAGCAAGCCAGCAGATGATCCAAGCGCTTCTCCTTAGCATGCATTCAGCCCTCACACCCTCCCCTTCCTCCTCCTTCAGAACGGTAGTGGCAGAGATGCGTAGTGGCAAAAAGACAGCTGCTGTACAGGCTTTTAAGTAATTGACGCAAAGAGCGACAAGCAGAACACACCACTGGCCAGCAGCAGCAGCAGGACCCCAGCTGAAGCGATCGCATCTCTTTAGCGTGTGTTCATTACCCCCCCCCCCCACTTCACAACGCGAGCAGCGTTATAAGTCCCACGAGAAAGAGATTTAAACACGCCCGGGCCAGGAAATAAAGGACAAATATTGTTTTTACAAACGTTTTAAAGCAAAAATGAAAATAATGCATATGTAACACTTCCCATGAAAATAACAATCTCTTTAAATTGTTTATCTGGTAAACCAAACCCGGGGGTGGGCGAGCGAAGCGAGCACGGGGCGGAGCCTCCTAGTAATAATAATAATAATAATGATAAATCCGCGATGTAGCGGGGGCACGATAGCTGAACCGCGATATAGCGGGGGATCACTGTATAACCAAATTCTTCTTTAAGTTTTTGTGCACCTTTCTAAAGTGACCATGATCTACTGGGTGTCTTTTTAGGGGTTGTCAGACTGAATGAATTGATTCCTGCAGTTTTCTGCCTTGCTCATAGTCTTAATTAAAATTAATTATTTCTTAACAACATTTTATGTGGGAAATACATCTTTGTGGATGTTGTATTTTTCAGTACCCAGATAGTGTTTTTCAATGGGGTGGTGTGACAGTGACTTCATCAATGCAACTATTTATTTCAAATTTATCTTAAATTTGATAGAAATCTGTGAGCTTCTTTGACAATCGTTTCTTTGAATTGTTCTGACTTAAAAATCCCTTTCTTTCTTTCTGACCTTTGACAATGATTTCAGGTTGGCCTTTTTGTTTTGACAAAAGATAGGATTGCTTTATGGTTAGAGAACCTTACACATCTCTGACTATGTTTTCTCTTCCAGTCCTTTTCAAAAATCTTCCTGTATTGTTCAGGTAAAACACTGACAGCATTAAAGTCGGTGATGAAGAAAACCTCTGCAAATACAATGTAATTCTGCTACGTAGCTTCACCTTTTTTCAAGTTTGTTATTGTTTTGCACTCTGTGGTATTTCATCATATTTTTTGTCTTCCTGTTACTGACTAAAATCAGGTGTTATGTTTCAGCAGGTTTCCTCCCCTGGTTTATGTTTAATTTTTTTTTCTTTTTTGTTCATTGTCAAAATTGTCAAAATGTCAAAAGAACACAAAGCTGTAATGAAAGGTGTAACAATGAGAGCAGAACACAATGGAAAAATCCAGTGTCTCCATACAAGGCCCAGGTAAGGCCTGACTTATATTTAAACTCCCCAGATGCTTGTAGGGTCCTAAACAGAACACCTGAGGCTTGTAGATTAATTAAGGGCCTCACCCCACCATAATCACTCTGAGACAGTACATTAATTATGTTAAGAAAAAGCAAGTAAAAGAAAGTAACAGTGCTGTTAACAAAATAAAACTAGGCCAAACATTTAAGTTAAAATAAAAAATGAAAACAAACAAACAGGACTAGAGGACTAGAGACAAGAATCGCACCAAACCATGACAATTTCATGCTCATTTCACAGTATGTTTAAGACAGACTTTTGCACCTGGATTCTACGATGACATCTTTGTTCCGCTCATTTACTTTTGATTGTAACTCACCTTATTCTACGTAGCCACATTTTTTTTCTGGAAAATGTCCACACTTCCCAGCCTCAGCTTACCTGGATAAGGCTAGAAGGCAGTGATACAAAAAATATGGCATTATTTGCTCCGTTAGAGGTTGTCACAATAGGTTGTAAAGAAAGAAAAGAAAGTGGATCTTGAAACAGAAAATTTAACACCAGATATCATGTCAATCAGAATGCGGACGTGGAACACCTTTTTTTGTGGATCAGTTATGTAGATTTGGCATTATCATTCCATATAATCTTAATAAATGAGTGGAATTGTGCCCCCCACAATAGCTGAATGAATACCGTTAGAAGACTAAATTACAAAATTGTTACATGTCATAATGGAGGTATTTCCAGAAAAGGTCAATGGTTGTGCATAAGGTGGATATATGCAGTCACCACTGGCATTGTGCTCAGCTTTTGGCTTCATAAGAGGTATGGCACCTTGAATCTGCTCTGCTTGAGGCACATTACTTCGATCTTTTTTAGTGTCAATAATTTAATGTGACCATTTAGGGAAAAGAAATAGATGCTAAAGATAAAAATAAATAAATACAAAGGCGTAAAAGAATAAAAAAGAAAGCAGTTGATGCCTGTTTGAAGTTTATCCATGTTGAGAGTACAAGATATATAAAAAAATGTATAGATAGGTGAAGTTTATCTCGCTGTAGATTGCATGGAATATATACATTGTGACAGATAGAGGCACTGTCGACCTCTTGAACCCTCAGACCAGACGTCAGACACCGGATAAAAGTCCAAATAATGATTATTTATTATAATAATAGTATGCACCAAGCACCACCACTCCACAATACTCCAATATAAATCGATAATCACAAATAAACAATCAATCCTCCACTCCTAGACGCTTAACCATCCTGCCTCCCAACTCAGCTCGACATCTGGGATCACCCATCATCCTTTTATAATCCCTGACCCGGAAGTGTTCTCAATCCTTCAGTCCATGTGACCTTGTATCACTTCCGGGTCAGATAAAAAGTCCTTTTCTTCATCCCAGAAGCACGTCATTCCTCCTGTTGCTGTGACTAAGACGTACTTCCGGGTTATAGGGCACGTTAGTGTCTCTGGGCCTCCCTGCAGCGTCCTCTGTTGGCCCCCAAGGTATCCAGCAGGGCTGTGAAGGAAAACTCCAATATTCATGATGTCCTGCTGGAATTCGGGGCCCTTCCATGTTACAGGGATGGCTCCATCTGGCGGCTTGGGGGTGTTGGCCGGGATATACGGCCGGCAATCCCTCACAGTTCCCTCACCTCATCGAAGCCCAGTGGGGCGGAGCATCCAATCCCGCGAGGGACATCATCCTCCAGGAGGAGTCTCTGGTTGTGACCGAACCTTGGCTATGTTGGGGAAAATACCTCTTAGAGAACCTAGGGGGAACATCACATAAATAAAACATTTTTCCCCGGTTCTCTGTGGACAAGTTCGCCAAATATGGCCCGGCCGTCGGCATCCGTAGCACCGCCTCTGTCCTCCCGAAATTCTCCCTCTGCGATGTTGGAAACATTCAGGGAATTCAGGGTCCGTCCCTTTTCTCGCTGAGGAGGATTCCACAGCCGCCTCTGTACTTTTAACGCCCTTTTCTACTTTATCAGGAGACCCACATTTTACTTTAGGAATCTCCTGTTTACTCTGGGGCTTGTTCACAGTTTGGGTCCCTCTATTAGTTAAAGAGAGCCCTTTTACTGTCTGAACGTCCTTTGATGTATTTATAATACGGATCGGGGTCTTCAGGATCGCATCGCTCCGTGAGACAGCACCATCCAGCTGTCCCGGCTCGATCGACTGTTCCCCCGACCGCTCTGTCATCGTCCCACTCTCTTTTGTAGGGCTCGCAGTGCTTTGGCACCCGCTACTTATTAAACTCGGGCCCGGATCACACTGCTTCCCTATATGCTGTACGGTACCGGCATTACCTACCTGTACCGCCAAATTATATAAGACGGGAGGTTCTTGACCTAACTGCCGCAGGTACTCGTCTACCTTCTTGATCAGCGCTTTGGCCATCGCTCCAAATCTCCTACAATCTTCTTTATCGTCGTCAGCCCCTGAAAAACACATTGTACGGGCTCGATTAACTTTTCGAGTTCCCACACATCAAAACAGTTAATTAATTCGGCCGGAGGCAGGCTCACTTCCTCATTCTCCTTACCTACCGGCCAAGAGCCAGTGAGCACGCCTGCTCTTGGTACGTGCTCCGTTGGGTTGCACACAGGCTTCTGGGAATTGGAGTTTTCTATGGATGAGGACCAGGCCGCCATATTTGGCTGACTGCGATCTGCCTGTATTAATTTGTCGGTAGATCGACCAGCCATTTCTCAGCCCTCCTTACCTTCTCTTGGGTTGAGCAGTGCTTTGCTCGCCTCCCCCTTCCCCTTCGGAAAGTCTAAGTCCGTCTTCTTTTGAGCAAAGTCGAAAGTAGTAGGACACAGACCTCCTCCTTTCCCCAATCCTTTGGGGTGGGTCATGTGTCCCTCGCCAGCACCCGACATGTGGAAGTCCGTTGTGTTGTCCGTCTTCCCGCACAAAAGCGCCACACCGTCTTTGGGAGATTCTCCTGAAAAGTGTCCCAAAGCAATCGCAGTCTCCCAGCACTGTAGCAGTTCGCCGTAAAAGCAAATCCGAAAAGATCGCGGACATGCTATAAGCGCCTGCTGTCAATGGGTGATACAAGGAACAAGGAACATTATAAATGCGCAGGGCCCTGCCTGACTACTGTGTCTGTTTCAAGCTGAATAAAGCTGGTGTTGCTGAAGTACTGAGACTCAGCTTTGTGTTTTAGTGTGTAAGATGGGGACTCGCACGTCACAGCACACATGCGCACGCGAGCACGCACACACACGAGCGCGCACGCGTAAGCGAGCAAGCACACACACATACACACACAAGCGCGCGCGCATACACAGTTACAATGCTAATGCTGTAGTAAACAGTATACACTCATACGGATGTTTACTATGAGTGAGGCACGCCGACTCAGACGGAGAATAGGAGACGATTGCCCACAATCCCACAGCGAGAGAGAGAAGAACCATCAGCTCAGTTGTGATCACATGAAGCTCAGCAGACAAAGAGTATACATACTACTCGTACTGCAAGATCTCGCTCGTTTATCAAGTCAAAATTTATTAAAAATTTTTGCTCATCTTGCAAAACACTCGTAAACCAAGTTAATCGCAAACCGAGGTTCCACTGTATAATCGCTAGACATGTTATCTATTTGATGTTGCTTGCCCTCTGTGTACCTTCAGCGCCTTCCCTTTGTATCCTCAGAGCCTCACTTGATCAGCACTCCTTTCGTATGTGTGTCATTTGGAGGCACCTTGTTCGTCTCCTGCCCACTTTTATATTTCCCATCTTTGAAGGTGACTCCCATCGTATCCCCTATGCCTTTACTCCACATGCGTCTCACACTTGGACTTCCTCTTTTGATCATATCACCAAAGCCAAACTGGCTAATCAGATTGTTCTGAGGGACTGGACTCACATACATGCACACACACACATAGACCTTAGTGTTTTATTATATACTAGTCATTAAGCTCGTTACAATAACGGGCGCTAGAACAGTAGTGCATAAACATTAGTAGGAACAGTCTATATTAAATAGCAAGGGATCTTGATCTCATTCTGTTTGTTGGTCATATTTTTCTTTGTCTTTCAGCCTTTCTTTTGTTGATGTTTACTTGCTGAGCTGACTGTTCTTCGTGGGCTGCCGCCGTGTATTGTGTGTCTTTAATTTTCTGTGACAGTAATACTGTCTTGTACGTCCGCTGGCTTGTATGTCCGTAATATACCTTTAATTTTTCTCTGGTGGTAATACAGGCGTGTGCGTCGGTAATATGCCTTTAATTTTCTCTGACAGTAATACTGGCTTGTATGTGGCTGTAATATGCGTCACTGTATTGTGTACCTTTAATTTCCTCTCGCAGTAATACTGGTTTGTATTTCCATAAAACGCCTGTAATTTTCTCTGAGAGTAATATCGCGCATTGCACCGTGCCCCACGCATGTACACTTCACCAGAAGACACACACACACGGACACCTGGACGCACACAGGGATTTTATTAAAGAGGATTAGATGTTATTTAGTTGCACAATACAATCGTATCTTTCATGGGGGATAAGTTATAAGCTACAGAGTATAGTGTGAGGCGACACATTGTATAAGCTGAACAGAGAACAGTTTCAGAAAGTTAGCCAAGGAAGATCTACTGTCCATATTAGACGATGTTCACTATAGCCAGAGAGATTGATTATATGGGAGAAACACGGGTTACTTTTTCTTGTGTCACCATGGGTGAGCAAGAGGAAAGGTAAGAGATGCACATGTCTCATTCTTTCTCATGCAGGAGTACTCCATAGTGTTGAGAGAGTGGGAGAAAATGGAAGGCCCTACTTATTGTGTATAAGAAAAAACACATCACCATATGTTGTACCACTTTTAATTTTTGCATTCTTTCTCTCTCTCATTGCAGCCTACATTTGAACTTGTTATAAGTTAAAGTTTTGTATTTGATATTTTTATACTTGATACATCAACAGTGTCAACAAGAGTCTGCATATGCTAAGTAATCCATGTTCCCCACTGGAGAACAATTTTACAATTACTTTACTTTTAGAATTGTAATATACCCTTTTGTAGCATAGTTGCACTATGGCACAGTTGAGACGTTTTGGTTAATTGGTGACTCAAATCAGACCCAGTAGGGGTCTACAGCTTGAATATTCTCTGAGGTGTGCTGACACCCTTCCAGGGGGTGGTTTCTGCCTCATACCTGACACTCCCAACATAGGACCTGATCCCATTAAGCAAGTTTGAGAAAGACGTTACATATTGTTAAATGTCGATTTTCCTACATTTTGCAGAATTGTTTTCCATTAGTGTGAATAAAAGAGACACAAATATTTTCTTATCGTGGATTCTATTATAATCAGGAACACTGCCAAAAGGAAGAATATAATGTGGTTGAATACAGATGTTTAATCCACCTTGCACCAGAATGGAGTCTGTTTGGAAACAGAATTCCAGTGGCATGCTTCCAAAGTAGCAGATGGCTGTCAAAATGATGTTGCATGGTTAGTTGTCCATCTTTGAACAGAATAAAAAACATTTTATGACATTATTTAACTTACTGTGCTCTCACTCTCATTTAGATACAGGATGGTTCTTAAAGGACATGTCAAAAATCAACATTTATGCTGTTTTTCTTAGCTTTGCTTTTAATCCAGATATTTGTTTTTCCCTTTTTATTTAATTATTCAGTATTATATTTTTCTCTGTTAGAGCATGAAGTATTTAATGGAGTTTCTTATATATTTAACTGTTTTTCTCTATTCCTGCTCTAGATACTCCCATGTTTACTGGTTTTCACTCTTGATGATTGCATACTCATTAAGGATTACTTGAGACAAATGGTTAAATTGCATCAGTTTGGTGCTTCTCTCTCCCTTACGGGTTTCTGCCAATATGCCAGGAGCAAACAACTGACCAAGGACAATGTCAAATTGCATCTTAATTCAGAATGTGGGTTGAAAATGAGTCAACTGCTAGAATGAAAAGGCAGCCCAAGAATTATAGGTGGAAACAAGAGGAGATGAGGTGGAGATAAGCTTCCTGGTGGAGCCTGAAAGAGATCAGCTTTGGATGCCATCCAATCAAAGAGAATGTTCAGTTGGTTATAATATCTGGCCAGGTCCACTTCAGACACAGGACTTGATTTATTTTTTGATTAATTGTCCTTTAAATTACTCCCCAGTAATAACTCCCTGTGTTTTGGTTTTCATGTTAGTAAACCTTAACTTTGGGCAATCTTTAGGTTCAGAGAGTTTTATACTGAATTAAGCATCTTTTAGGAAATGTGAATGCTGTAACTGACACACAGATCACTCACTTATTTGAAGAGGCTTTTTACCTCTTCATTAGATCATGTTTATGAAAGTTTGACTCTGGAGGTGTAAAGATTATGATGGGATGGTGGTGATATTACACATTTGTCCCGAAAAAATTATTCATCCACTTTAGATGTGTATTTATTTATTCAATTTACTAATAGTCATATTCTTTACAGTATTTATTCAGTACTGTAGTAATGATATTGTTTGTTTATTCATCACCATTCAAGGTAAGTATCATCTCTTACTAAAGTAGAACGCCAGGGTAGGTCTTGTTACAGTATATGCTAACAGTCTGGCTCTGCAGCTGTGAGGCATCTTGTGATAACCTTAGTCACAATGGTTTACTTCTGCTGTTCTCTGAAATCAAAGTAAGTGACAATGTTCAACTTAACATGTGTAGAAGTGTATGAAAGATGGCTCGTGACACTTTATGCTACAGTGACTAGTATGTATACTGTATTTCCATTACATTAATAACAACCTCACAGCTGCATTATCTGCTACTAATACATGTAACTGCATTCTATTATCGCAGTTATTTTTAAATATACCTCACTGTTACAACACTATGTAATAAAGAAAATTATAACAAACTATTTGATAAAGTGACTGCAAAATTTTAAAATGCTCCAACTTTCAAACCAGCTAACCAAGTCTCTATGTGTACGTTTCCTTATTTGTTTTATTTATTGACTATTATGTATGTATTGGTAGTCAGATTTTTACCAGTGTAGTGGTTTTGTTTTCTTTTCTGTGTATGCCCAAGTCACTTTATACAGTTTTGCAGGAGACACACATTTGTCTGCAATACATCGAATGAGTACACATTTTGCAAATAGATTTTGACAGAATAGCATCTCTGACCTGTCAGTCCAGCAGAGTGAAAAAATGACCTGATATTGAGCTCTGGGAGAAGAAATATTCTGAAGCAGGTCAGTTTAATAAGATATCTGTCAGAAGAAACTTTATACATCAGACATTCATATATTTGGAAAAAAATACTCAGGTTCAATTTAGTCGTTTCCTTAGAGTTATGTTGAAGTTCTGCAAGGTACTGAAATGTAAATATTGCTCTGCTCTCGTCTTAAAGAGGTAGTGCCTCCAGTAGTCGGTTTCCACATTTCTAATCATGCCTGTAAAGTACTGCAGTGAGAAAAGTGGACCTCTGCTAGCCTATGCGTAGACCTTGAGATCACCATCTTTGCTTTTTGTTTGCATTGTGTTGCCTAATGTATACTGCAAGAATTTCATATATGATCTGAATTCTAAGTGAAATGCAGCACATGTCATATGCAGGTTGTGATTATGCCAGTTTTTTTACCAGAATGGAAATTTGCATATATAAATGTTTTGAAAGCTTAATTGACTTTAAGTGCTTGCTGGTATTTGCTATTAAGCTGCAGTCAATATAACCGTTTCGATTATAAAGTCACTTCTAAGCTGATAATTAACAATAATTAACTACCATTAAGGTTTCTCACTCATTTTAAGCATTACTGCGTTTATCCATTTTGAAAGAAATTTTCCAGAATTTTATATGGGTAATTTGTAGAAACTAAAATTCATATCTCATGCAGAGGCTGATATTGATTTTTTCTCTAATTTAGCTCCAACACAGTGTATTGTACAGTATATTGTGTCAGAACCACTGATTATATGCTGTTTACTACACACACATACTGTATATATGAGGGTGGACCCAGGAAGTCCTGGAATTGTTATAAAAAATGATCATACAACTTTCAGCAATTCCCTTTCAGTCACTGTCAAAGTCCGTACCCCACCCTTCGGTGCATACACATGTCCCAGTGTTTCTTCCATTCCTGGAAACATTTATTTCCTTTTATCATGTCTACAGCCACCTACAATTTTCTCCTGGATTTCTGTCACAGCAGCAAATAGTCTCCTCTTCAGTCTCAATTTTAATTACGGGAGCAAAAAAAAGTCAGAGAAAAAGATCTAGAGAATATGGAAGGTGTGAAGCAACAACCACATTGTTTTTGTTCAAAAACTCAATACGGTGTGTGCAGGTGCGCTGTCAAGGTGCAGCGATGTGTGGAGGTGCACTGTCAAGGTGCAAAATGCACTTTTGCGTGCAATCTTTTTTTTTTTTCCTTTTTTCTCGAATGCTTTCCTGCAGAAAACTCAGCAGTTCAGTGTAATGTTGCTTATTAACAGACCTGTCTGTTCATGGGGAAACTCTTAATTATCAAGTCTGTTAATGTCAAAAAACATGATCATTGTTGTCTTGATGTTCAATATGACCTGACGTGCATGGCTGTAGAATGAATGTCAGAAATTAGCACTCAATAAATTCAGCACAATGCCACTTGGCAGACTGATTAACAAAGCTATAGGAATATGATGCCCAGCAACATAGTCAATAATTACACCCTGTTAAAAGCTACATAACTATAAAGCTTTACCATTACTATTCCTGGTCGTTTAAGCCTCTGTTTATTTTCACCCTCTGCTAAAATCAACAAACAGATTTTGCATAAAAGGAAGCAGGCTCATTGAAGTATTGATGTGGTTTAAAACAGAACGTATTGATTGGCTGCTGCTGCATACAACATTTAGTGTCCAAAACTCGTTATCCCTGTAGTGTATTTGTATTTCTGATTCCTGATATGGATTGCATTCTAAGACTTCTCATTGCTATTGCCATTAGAATATCATTGTTGTATAACCTGGAAGAAAAATCTGTCAACCATAGAATATTTCCTTATTGTATTTAAATATTCTCTCTGTTCTCCCTATGGCTTATTTAATTGTTAGTATTTATGCTTTTTCAGCATCTGGGTACCCAAGTTACCCCAGATATTCATATACTATAACAACAGGCTTTATCCTCTTTAAAGCACCTGTAGATATTTCTAGAGAACAGCTCTGATTAATTCAGTGTGGCCTCTGGCTTTTAAATCATATCATCTGAAATGCCCAGGAGACAGGGTTTAAAACTGGACATTATTATAAAGTGCTTTTTCTTCAAATAACAAAGTTATCAATGCTAAGACATAAACAGCATATGAAATTAATATGACAATAATACTTTTTACTGAAACCCAAAAAATTGCACTTTTTTGTGTTCTGTGATTCTCAATGTCTACATTATGGATTGTTTTCTTCCACCATCCAAACAAATACTGTATAAAGACAAATTATATAAATAGAGCTCATTCCAGTATCTCAGATAACACTAATGAAGAGAGCTGTTGGCATTTCCTGATATTTCCCCAAAGATATATATCAGCTGATGTAGCAATGAATTTTATAATAATCAATCAAACTTTGTAACACTCTTTGATAATCTCATATAGTGAAATTCATGGCAGGCAGAGCCCAACCTCAACCGCTTTCAATTACAATTACAATTGTCCACATGTTTACCATAATACAGGGACATTGGGGTCTTAGGTTGGGGTGGTCTTGCCTTGCCACAATCTGCAGCTATGAAGGAACACATAAAACCCAGTCATTTTTCTACTGAGTTGAATTCTAATTAATTTTCAACTAATGACTTTCCTTTTTTACACTTATGAATAAAGAAAGCTAGTTTTGATGCTGATAAATATGCTTAGGAATGAGGATGACATGGTTTAGTTTAGCTTAAATATTTGTGTTCTGTTTTTTTAAATTATAAATAATAATATTGTTTCAGAGTTGAATTATTAAAATGTTTGAAAATTTTCTGTAAAACAAGTAAGAAAGTATTATGTCAGATTTTTCCATTACTGGATTTTTTCATTGCAAATTCTGACGTAGTTACAAAATCAGGTTGTGAACATCCACAAGAACAGATCTCGCTTGTAACCCAGGCCTGCCTGTATCTGCATGAATACTGCAAAAAATGCAAATGAAAACATTAGAGAGAGAAAAAAAAACTTGAAATGAGAGCTGTCGGCCTTTTAGTTAGCAAAATAAAAAAAAATCTGGTAGTGGGGTAAGAAAAATTCCTTTAACAAGAGTACCTGCAGTAAGCTTAATAATCTTAAATACAAATTTCTTGACATTTATTGTCAGTAAAATCTCACAATAATGTAATGGCTTGATATAAAAACTCGCACAGATTTAATTTTTTGTAGTGTATTAAAGATTTAATGCAAAATAAAAACAAATATTTGTCTTTCATTATCCTCCTTACCAGATTCAGTGTTATCTGATCTTTTACTTAAGCAATCTAGTCATGCAGTTTTAAAACGCTGCATTAGACATGTTTTGATCATTCACTATTGTATACTTGCTTTCTTTCTAACAGGTAATCGTCTTTTAAGAGAACAAAAAAATGATCTGTACATATCCAGCTTTACTTTTTGTACACTGTGTTCACATCAATGTGTCAGGTTTTTAGTAACAGGCGTCTAGACACAACCAAACCAAAAGAATGCAAGTGCAGATGAGTGGTGTGCATTCCTTTCTAGAAAGTACAGTTCGGTTAAATGAAAAAGTTAAAATCACTATGCCTAAGTGATCATAGCACAGGTAGGAAAAGGTGCCTTGAGAAAGTATACACTTATCATTGGTTAAATATATGCTAATACAGCATGTATTTGCAAAAATCACTGAGTGTAAGTTGGTTGGTTAAAGCTTCTCATATAACAACTATGTACAGTAAATGATAATAAGAAGACTCTGTCCTACAGGAATAGTAGATAAAATAGGCAGTAAGTGATGGATTACACTAAACTCCTGAAGATTTGCTTTCCAGCACACAAATAATTGATCAAGTGTGAGAATGTTCACAGTAGGAGCAGGGTAAGATGTGAAATGACAGATAATTAAAAGAGAAACAGCTCCTGATATTGAGACTGTCTCATGCCATGCACGGTTTTCCCAAGTTGGGCCATTCAGTGGCACATCTAGGACACATTGCTTTTGTAGCTTTATGTCTCATTTTATATGATGTATTTCACAGTATTTAAACCATAATTGCAATAAACTAAAGCACATTAGTGTCTTAAACAGAAAAGACAACATTTGCTTTTGTATTAGAAACAATAAAATCAGCAAGTACAAAAGCTGATAATACTTCTCACTGTAAAATAAAATAATTATAGAGAGTTTTCTCCTCACCCTGCAGATAAAGATTCTGTCAAGAGTTTAAATGTACCTTGATTTACTGCCTGTATCATCTTTTTAACTATTGTGGTAAGCAGCCCGGACACAGACAGGTGAACACCGTAGGTACAAAACCCAACAAACGTTTATTGTACATACTATTTACAAAGTGACAGCACACAACCTGCTTTCACCCCAAAGTCCTGGCCTCTCAACCAATGCTTTCCTCTCTGGTCTGCCTCCACTCCTCTCCTCCGACTTCCGTCCTTCTTCCACCCGACTTCAGCCATCGAATGGAGGGAGGTGGCCCCTTTTATAGTCACCCGGACGTGCTCCAGGTGCCTTTCAATGAGCACCGGCTGGCACTCCCTGGTGTGGCAGAAGTGCCGGCTGTGCACCCAGAAGCAATCTGGGTGTCCCTGGTCTTCTTCCCCCAAGCAGTTCCGGGTGTGGTGGAAGTGCTGAGGGCAGGGGCTCTGGCAGTGACCACAGGCCCCTATAGGGTTGAGCTTCTAAGCTCAGTTCCCGTGGTCTCCAAAGCCACCAGAGTGGTCACCCCCTTGTGGTCTGGAGGAGGCGTAAGCCCTCCTCCGGTCCTTCTGGGCATCCCAGCTGGGTACCACCCCCAGCCACTTGCCACACTGTATATACACTACTTTTATAAGTGATTTTTTTTTAAGATTTCATATTTATAATCCCCACTTTCAGATGGTGTTCTTGTATAAGTAAGAATGAGAACCTAGAAATGCATAGTGGTGACTTTTATGCTGATCACTTGTTCTCTTTTATGCTCTTTCTAACATTCTGCATCTTGACGTTACAGTTGCCTTTACCAACAGAATTTGAGTGAGGTTTTCGTAGTATTTGACAGAGACACAGCACAAACTTTAACCTACAGCTCCCATGGTGAAGCCCTCAGAAAGAGCTTTGGAATGTTCCTGTGGTGAATTATTGTCCAATTAAAAGTAAAAAAAGGTGGCTGTCAAAAGTCTTAATTGCCTAGAGCAGTTCTAAGAACAGCCCAGTCATCTTTCTCAGTCTGCTAGGTTACGGACACCCACATTGAAAATGTTTCTTGGATACTTCACTCCATATAAGAATACTGTATAAAAAAGCTTTACTATAAATGCAAACATTGCTATATAAAGAGCTGGGACATATAGCATGATAACCTTAAAGTACGATATGTGTGCATTGCAAGAAGAAAAGTGAATTCAGTTTGAATTATGACAAAAGATATGCATTCAGACATATGTCTCCTAGGCCTTAATTCTCTCACTAAAACTTGATTTCATGAGAATTAATACATTCAAAACTTGGAGAGAAAAATTGTAATAAATTAAAAAAAAAAGTTGTACTGTCAGTCCAGCAAAAATTGTAATGTGATTTGACTAGGGCAAAGCAAATCTGCTTCCTTAGGCAAATTGGTAATGCACGTAACATATCATTCTACTTAGACATAATAATAAGCTGCAAGTCACCAAGACACCAAAAGCTCATCTTAAATGCTGTGCATCAAGAAGTTATATTTTACAGTAGCACCGGCAGTTTTAGAAGGTAAGAAAAATTGCAGGCTATTAAATGCTGTTGAGTGGAATTATACTTCAATGAAAAGAAAAGGTTGACTGTCAAAAGCCTTAATTGCCTGGAGCAGAAGACCAGGAGCAGTGCTTAATAAAAGGGCAGTGGTAATGCTGGATACATTTCATGGGTATTTAACAATAGAGGTTAAAGAAAAGGTGATAACTTTAATTTGATTTGGTGTTGGTAGCAGAGATTGTATTTAGTCAACCGTGAGTATTCTATGTAGTGGACAACAGACTCATCAGAAGGCCTCTGCAGCAGCAGCACACTAATTGACTTCAGCATAGGCTAGGAAACCATTCTTTTATTTCTGCAACTGTGGTAAAATCTCAAACATATGTTGAGTTTATACAGGCCATGATTATGTACTGTATTTCACATAATATCTACTGAATTAGTCAAAAAGAGAGTAAAGAAATTGCAGACTTTGAATCCGATTTTCAATGTCATGAATAATGTAACACTGAAATTTGTCTTTGAGCTCTGACGCCTAATCCATGGCAATGAAATGGAGTTGGTATATTCTGAAAGTAGATGGATGGGGGGTATTTGCATTAATGTATATGGTGATAAAATACTTGCATTACACTATTCATTCTCCTTAACAGTACTAAAAGTCAATATTCATATGACAGTTTATTTTCAAGTTTCTTTATGTACATGTACAGAATAACATGTTTTAAGCATACCTGTTATATTTTGCTTTCTTCAGTTTAAATGAATACGCTATTCAAGTACTACTACCACTTCTTCTTTTTATAACTTGTCCTATACTAACACTCCATTCATCTATCGATTTTCTAGAGTGCCTTTTCCAGTACTACGTTTTGTGGAGCTGGAGGCTTTAATTTTAAGGAATAAAACAACATGGAACTGAACACTAGTCCGTTACAGGGCACACCTGCATATGGCCACATTCACTCATACCAACCTATTTTAGAGTCACCAAATCAAACAGTTCACTTTTCTTTTGTTGATTTAAGAGTTTTATATTTTAAATAAAGTGGCAGGGTGGTGCAGTGGGTACAGTTTCTACCATATTGACTTTACATGTTTTCCCTGATTTCATTCAAATGCTCCAGTTTTACTTCTCCATCCCCAAAGTCATGTTAATTAGGGTTAACCAGTGATTTCAAACTGGTCTAGTGTGAGTGTGGGGATGGGTGTGAGTGAGCATTGTGACACAACGTCAAAACAGGCAGTTTTAAGATGGCCCTCTCTTTTTTAATGGCTGCTTTGACACTGGCAGAATTCATTTAACACCGGGTATTTCACTTTCCAGGGCTGTTTCCTGTCTTGCAGGCAATGCTACGAAGATATCCTCCAGCTCTATGCCACCCTGAGTTGGATTAAGTAGGGTTGACGCTGTTAAATTGTTATTTTTAAATTGTGATTTTTATTATCTTTATGGCAACATACACTTTGGTACTTGTCAAAAAAATCTTTATAAATCAAAAATTTTCCAGAACTTACATTGGTCAGTCACATCAGTCTTTCACATGGCACACTCATGGCTATATCCATACTATCTCCCTCTAGGCCAGTTCAGAGTCACCAATCGACCAAACACGCATGTCTTTAATATGTATGTGAACACTAAACTACAGACACACAAGGAGAACATGACAACTCTACAAAGGCAATGATGAAGTCAGGAATTTTACCCAAGTATCTGAAGCTTTAAGGAAGTATATTAATTGTTTTAATTTGTTTTAAATATATATTTCTAAAAATTGAAGACTATGTTTAGTGAGTCTTGAGCCAGCTCTATAGAGAAGCACTAAAATGCAAGAAGTGCATTTGGTGCCCCAGTTTAATAACAACATTTATAGTCTAATTAGCTGTGTTACCCAGCTTCTCCTGGGAAATGTTAAATGAAAATCGGCCTCAGTTTTAGTGTCATCAGTTAATCATATCAGAACTACTATGAAACTAAGTGCTTTTCTGTACAAAATACTGGTAAGATTTTTTTAACAAAGGGCTATTATTGGTAGGCTGTATTGTGAAGTTGATAAGGCCTTGGACCTATAACTTCAGACTCTGAGGTTGTGGGTTCAGATCCTGCTATTTCTACTAAGTGTCTATGAGCAAGTCACTTCACCTGCCTGTGCTGCAATGGGAATGTAACCATGTGTATCTCAGATGTTTTAAGTCGACTTGGATAAAAGCATCAATCAAATAATAATAGTGTAACAACTGTAAAATTAGGACATAAGCACCACCAAATGTTTGGAGGGATCCCCCATATACTGTAGCACAAGCAAAGGAAAGGATGTCTTGACAGACAGAGTTCAAAACGGAACTGACAAAAAGTGAAATGGAGGCAGTATATATAGTAGATTGCAGGAAGTGATGTCATTGGTGAAAGGCATTCTGGAACCAGAAGTGATGGTATGAAGAGGTGGGGTCTTGAGGGTTGAAAATGGTTGTGATGTTACTATGTGAATTCTTTAGTTGTTCTTCAGGGAGAGATGGAAAAGAGTTAGAGGGCAGTGCCAACCCCTGGTTCGGCAGGTAACTGCATCTATTTCAGTTTTTAAACTGTGTCCCAAAGGCACTTGTGTGACACAGTATATATACATACATATATATATATATATACAGTGGAACCTCGAGATACGATCACCTCTGTATACGAGAAATTCAAAATACGAGGAAAGTATGAGCGAAAAATTCAGATCTAAATACGAGCATTGGCTCACGTAACGAGCCACGAGCCAGGCTGTGGGTATAGCTCGCGGCTTAGCGAGGGGGCGTGGTAGCTGTAGCGAGCCGCAGGGCGATCTGCGGTGTCTGCGTTTCTCACCTAAGTGCACAGGTGGGAAACTGCCCACATCCATGATTTGTCCTGTGGCTGATGGGCTGGGCAGGGTTGCCACCCGTCCTTTAAAATACGGAATCATCCAGTATTTAAGAATGAAATTGCGCGTCCCGTTTTGAATCAATACGTATGCGTCCCTTATTTTTTTGTATTAAAAGTGGTAACCCTAGCAGCTGCCATGTCTTCCCCGCATATATAGAGAAGCGCGAGCCGGTTAAGGGGGAGAAGAAGTAAAAGAAAAGAGAGGAGAGGAGAGAGAACGGCGGTTGCAGGAGGAGGCAGGAATCCGCAGCAGTAGGAAGTCGTTGCGAGAGAGCGATCGAGTACAGGCTCGCGTGTAGCTGAACAGGCGAGCCAAACAGCTGAAGCAGGACGGTGTAGAGAAGGTCAGCTGCATTAAGTGTCTCGCCTGTTGCAGAGCCCGCATGGGAGAAGCAGGTGAGACGCTAACAGAGAAGAAGCACCGGGGATTGTCATCTGTTTTTTGAAGACTGCTTCCTGTTGACGTTTTAACCTCGTGTTAAAGGATTGTTATTCTTATGTACTTTAAACCTCCACTTCACAACTGTTTTAAGGATTAAAGATTTATTGAATGCTCTACTGCACTTTGGACACCTGTTTTGATTCTTTTAATAATCAGTTATATTATTTACCAGTGTTATTTATTAAAGGTAGACTACAGTATATATAATTTATCAGTGTTATTTGTTAGGAAAATTGATTTTTATGTTAATATATTTGGGATGCGGAACGGATTAACTGGATTTCCATTATTTTCAATGGGGACGTTTGTTCTAGATACGAGAAATTCGCTATACAAGCTCAGTGCTGGAACGAATTAAACTCGTATCTAGAGGTTCCACTGTATATATATATTCACGGCATTCGAAGTCTGTGTCACAATCTGATTGTATGGGTGGTTACCTACCAGGTAACGCTTGTGGTTGGCCAGCAATCTGCTAACATCCGCCACGGTGCCCTCAGTTTGTGAGGAGCAGATCATACCACAAGCGTTACCTGGTAGGTAACCACCCATACAATCAGATTGTGACACAGACTTCGAATGCCGTGAATGTAATTACCCCGATCTACATGCTGTCAAATAAACGAACCACACGCCGTGGCGCAACGTTAGGGGCATCGCCTCTGGTGCTGACGTACAAGGTTCGATTCCCGAGAGGGAGTGCAGTGGAGTGTGTACGCCTGATGAGCCCAAAATGAGGGCGAAACACATGTCGCGTACTCTTTGCATTTATTTGACAGTAAACTATTTCAACCATATATATATATATATATATATATATATATATATATATATATATATACACACATACAAATAGATAGAGATATGTATGGGGGTTGACAAAAGTAGGTTTACACTTGTGAGTATGTGAAACACAGAGTAACTGCATAGGTTTTCTTTTCAGCTACTGTATAGCTTTGTTTTGTGTGCATCACATTATTTTATATGATATAATCAAATTACCTGTTTTTTAAACCTTTCATGCAAAACTTGATGTAGAACCATTCTGGAAAATAAAGTCTCAACTAAACTGTAAATCTGTATACTGACTGATTACAACAAATAACACAATAGTGGTTTATTTGAAAGCAGCAACAAATAGTGGCCAGGCCATCAAAGATACCCAAGGGCTACTCTCACCACTACTGACTATCATTTATTGTGTTTAGTCACCTAATTACATGAGATCTTTAGTTAAACACATTAGTTTCTGATTTTAAAAATTGCTTGCAATGGAAACTTGCTGCTGCCTTGGCTTGGCTTCTGCCTGTTTGATGCATGTTTCAAGTAAAGTAGCTTACCTAGATGGAGACATTGCAGAGGTGCAGCTGCTTTATCCACCCATCAATTTCTTTTCTGATCATTGTTGACTCAGAGGCTATCCTAGCATCACAGAGTGTAAGGCAATACTGAATAAGGCCAGTCCGATTAAAGCATGCTGACATACCGCACACTCACACCTACTCCCACACACCAGTACTCAGTCTTACCTGAACAATTTAGAGCAGGGGTCGCCAAGTCCGGTCCTGGAGGACCACTGTGGCTGCTGAGTTCCCTGTTTGTGCTGTTAATTAACTTCTTGTGAATTTGTTTTAATTGAATTGCTTTTTTAAGATTTGTTCCCCTGAATTTCTTCAGCGTTCCTCTGAATTGTTTCATTTCTTTCCTTAAATGGCACCCAAACAGAAATGAAATGTGAAATGAGTGAAGCAACAGAAGACGAACAAAGTCAGGGCCTCAAACTCCAACCAATTTCACTCCAACCAGCTGCTTAATGAGGTGCCAATTCCTGTTGTTAATTAAACCCGTTCTTTAGTTTCATGATTTGTTGCTGCCCTTGTAGTGCATTAGCAGACATTTCCGAAATTGTTGATTTTCTCTTTCTAAGAGCACTGGTAAAATATTTTGGGGACCTGAGCAGATCAACATTCCTGAGACCTTCATCTTTCTTTATTTTCAGATATTGTATGATGGACATCAGTTGTTTTGGCTCATTTTGTATCTCATTATTGTTTGGCGACTAATTAAGGAAAAAGAAACAATTAAGGGGTCTGAGTCTTCAAGAGCAAGTCAATTAAAATTAGTTAAAAAGAAGTTAATTAGCAGCAAAAACAGGTCGCTCATTCAGAAAAGGGTTAGAATGAAAACCTGCAGCCATGGTGGTCCTACAGGACTGGAGTTTGCGACCCCTGATTTACAGCCAACAGTTAACTGGAAAGCATCTGTGGACACAGGTACAATGCATAAATTCTGTACAGATACAGACCAGGCCAGGAACTAAACTCATATGTGTGGATCTTTGGGTTCAGTGCCTTTTTCAGGAATTTGTAATTCCTTGTTGCATTAACGTTCATTGTCCTGCAACACTCAATTACCCAGGAAATGCAAAGTGTGCAATAGTTTAACTCTGAATTATGTGATGGGGTATGACAGCCTTCTTAACACTGGAATCCCTGAAGCCTACGAAAAAAGTTGTAATCCTGGGCCACCTTAAATTCCTTTGCACCTCTCCATTAGTGTCTTTTGTTTTGTAAAGGTGTCAATCAGCACAAACAGCAAGCGGACTGCTATCCCATCCCCCCACCGCCAGAGCTCAAGTCAGACAAAAAGTCTCTTTATCTGGGTGTGAGGTGCCTGGAGTTGTATAGGATAAATAATATATTGTTATTTGGAACACATGCATTTCATGTGTGTTCCGTGTCTACAATGATCTGGGTAAATGTAGGATGACAGGAAATGCAAGGCAACAAATGTTGAACACATAGCTAAAACAGAACCTTTTTTCATGTTATAGTACTAATGACAAAATTTTGACATGAAGTATATAATTTGTGAAGACTGAAGTCCAAATCTTATATATAAACATCTATGCTTGGAAGTGTGACTGTCTGTCTGTCTGTCTGGCCCGAAAGTGCGAAGCAGCCTGGAAGTCCGAGGCTACAGCATGAACCTCAAAAAAAACGACTGTCGCCAAAGTGAAAGTGCTGAGAAAAGAAACTCGCTTAGCCGCTGATAGACAATGGAGGTGAGCACGTCGGCAAAACAAAACCGCTGAGAACAGAGAACCTCACTTAACTGCTAATGAACAACTGATGTGATTGATTGATTGAAGTGCATGGTTTCTAGGAGCCCGATTGACACAGCTGGTATCAAATAAACACTTACACAAAAGGTACAAGTATAACAAAACAAGTGCACTTTTATTTAAGAATGTAACTGAAGAAAAAGGAATTGGGTTAGGGTACAATGTTGACACAACCGCTTGAGTGGTGCAGCAGTAAGAACTGCTGACTCATAATCAAGAGGTTGCCGGTTTGATTCCGGGCACTTCCTAGATTTACCGTTTTGAGTAGTGAGCTGCTCTTATTGTTACAATTATAGAATAAACACATACATTTGATTTGAGTCTGTAACAGCCGGTGTAAATTTATGGTACTTGTAAAGGTTTTTTTTATTCCCGTTTATTCTCCCAGTCACATTCACGCTCTCTATGATCTGACACTGCTGTTTTCAAATAAAGATGTGCTATAAGAGAGGTCATCCTGCCAGTGAATCTGCCACACGCATGTCCTTCAATGAAACAGCAGGGCTTACAGAGCTTGCCAAGGTATTGTGCAAAGTTCCATTTGTGATTGTTTCTTGATGGTCTTTATATGAAAAACATGTATATGTTATTTATATAAACACCACATCGAATGTTGTTTACTTATATCACTGGTCAACAAGCATTTTGCTACTGCCATTCTTTTACCTGTATTTTAACAAATTTTACAGACTACAAATCTGAAAACTGTTTTCGTTCAGCACATCCCATTTTTTAGTTATGGTGTTCCAGGTCTTGGACAACTAGGGTGACTGGACAGTAAAGGCAATGCATTTCAGCATTTAAGAAATAAGTTTGGTCTCAAGAAAAGTGAAGCCAAAATTAAGGAAGGTGTTTTTGTTGGCCCTGAAATCCGTGAATTGATGCTTGACGATGAGTTCAAAAAGAAACCAACTGAATCAGCACCCTCATTCGTGCAGGTTGTCCAGAATTTTCTTGACAAGCACAGAGCAGAGAATTGTACTGAGCTTGTGGAGAATATGCTGAAAGTATATTAGCTTACGGGAGCCAGAATGTCACTGAAGACACATTTTTTACATTCTCATGTCAACTTTTTTCCACCAAATCTAACCAATGTCGGATATAAGCATGGGGAAAGATTTCATCAAGATATAAAGGTGATGGAAAACTGATATCGGGAAAATTCACTCCAAGCATGATGGGTGACTACTGTAGGTTCTTGCAAAGAGAGACAGATGTGCAGTGCAAGCGCAAAAGCGAGCACCTCCAACATTTTTGGGCATGATGACCTCACTTTTGTATTGAGGTAAATTGAAATAAATATACTTTAACGTGTCTCTGGTATCGTCTTCTGGTTTGTTTTCAGAATAAACACATCAAAACAATTTTGGTGGGATATAGTCCAAACTCCAGATATCGTGTTGATATATTATATTGATATTCAAAAGTGTCAAAACGTCAATGATGTGTATTTCAAAAACCTGACATGCTAGCTTAATTCCAGTTTCATATATGAAATCAGTGTAAAAAACTTAATAAAGAGCTGTTCTGAAGTTCCCAGAAGTAAACAAAAATATTTTTTTTTAGACCAGTGTATTTATTTACTTATCTTCCTATAGCGTAAAGTCACAAGTAGACTGCAGAGCTTCCTGTGTTTGATCGACATGGGCATGCTGACAAAGTACATGTTCAATGCCAGTCCTTATTTAGGAAAAGATCAGTTACAAAAAGTGGACGGCAGCTTCCACCTGCAGCTATAGACAGTATACAAGCAACTCTCCACGCTAGTGTTTAGATCTGGCAATGGCACCAAGAATGCAGTCAGACTTCATGTTTTTGGGCACAAACACCATCAGCATGGCAATTGGAATTACAACTACGATCTTGTTACTTTAAGTAGTTTTGTGATAGCAGATTTATCATATAACAAGGATTAGTGATTATATACATTTGAATTACTTATAGTGAGTTACAGGGAGTTCGAAATAAACCTCATATACCATGTATTTGAAAACATGGTTGTTAAAATATATTATAGGAAACGTACATTCCCTTGTATCTCAGATTTAAACTGGAAATATATATTTAATGTAACTACTGTATATTATACATTATATTTTAAAGATGTCCAAATTTTTTTCTGTTATATGAAAATAAGCAATAAATGTCATCTTTGTAAAGGTTTGTGGAAAAATGATAAGTTATAGTTGCATGCTATGCTGAGCTGTTTGCAAGGTCTATTTAACTGAGTGTTATTTAAATGTCTTCAATGGGCATCTTGGTTTTTGTCCACTAATATTACTGTGTGGGGTATGCAAATTGTCAGTTCAGACTAGTTTTTTTTCTTGTTTGCTAATAATAGACCATGTTTGAGATGTCATCTACACAAGGGGCAGCAGCTTCACCCTGCAGCCCTACGCTTCAGGTTTAAGAAGAGATGAGGGACTGCAGCACAAGTCGGCTGGTTCTATTGTCAGTTTCTGCTAGCGAAGACATGCAGAGCAAACATTCTGTTACCATTTGTTATTGTGTTCGTTTCTCTTTCTTTTTATATAGTGATAGTAGCTGCACATGGTCTGAATTACTTATAGGTGATATAAATGAAGTCATGAAATCTAGCTAGCAAAAGCTATGACCAGTAGTTAGAGAAGAGAGTAAAACAAAAAGATGTCTCAATTAAAGGTTTCCCAATGTCGTATCTGTCCTGGTGTCCATAGAAACACAGGGAACTCCAGTTTCTATATTACATCTTGCCTGAAGAAGGGGCCTGAGTTGCCTCGAAAGCTTGCATATTGTAATCTTTTTTAGTTAGCCAATAAAAGGTGTCATTTTTCTTGACTTCTCACTACATCCATAATGGCTGACACAGTACAACACCCTGGTACTACAAACAAAAACTCCAGTAATTAACAGTATTGCTGAAAAAAACACACTTTTGGAGCTAGCAAGACCAGAGCTCAGCTTACCTAGGCTGTCTGACTAGCTTCTCCCTTCTGCATTTCTCAAAATATCATATGCCACAAAGATCTCCCTGAAGCAATCAACTGAACAAGCACTTAACACTTCAGTTAGGTACTGAACATTCAGAGTGTGATTGCAAAGGGTTTATAAAAATAAGAATAGACTGCTATGTGATTCTGACATGCCCAACAGCAAATCATTTTTGTTTTCAACAAATGTTATGGTCATTTGCAAAGAATGACTTTGGGACCTCTGGTCATCTCCCTATTTTCTTTCAAAAATGAATGTAATGAGAAAAATGCTAGGTCTCTACAATGACTATGAAAGACAAGTATGACTTTGAATGAAACTCGTTTTATCTCTAAATTATTCTGAAAAGGTTTTGACATAAAGTAGTGTGAATGAAGTCTTA
Source organism: Erpetoichthys calabaricus (assembly GCF_900747795.2). NCBI lineage: Eukaryota > Metazoa > Chordata > Cladistia > Polypteriformes > Polypteridae > Erpetoichthys > Erpetoichthys calabaricus. Next base: position 244,001,528 of record NC_041395.2, on the reverse strand, counting down.
TGTTGTCCGTTCCTAACCAGAAACCAACAGCTGGTGGAAAAAGAAGAAAACCAAATTATTTGAACTATATAGCTCAGTAATTGTGTTTGCCACTTGAATATGAAAACTACAACAAAGGCAATAGTTGTCTAAACTATACCAAGGGATATATAGTAAAAATATTATTTTCCTGTGCAACTGTTTAGATTTAGTGATCACAGCATCAAATATATTACATTTATTAATAGAGTTTTATTTGTTTATAACTGATACTTTTTTCTGTACTTGTAATATCTGATATAGTTTTGTTTTCCAAAATTCATCTAAAGCAGAGGTCTCCAACCTTTTTTCCCCCGAGAGCTACTTTTACAAAATAAAATGGCAGAGAGGTACTCATGTTTTCTAACGTTTATTCTCATAGCTTATTTCAACACAAACAAACTGAATAAGCTTGTTTTGCCTGAACATTTACAAAATTTTAGGTGTCCACAACTCACATGTTGCATTAAAACATCACAAAACAAATATTTAGTTCACCTGCAAGTGCATTTTGTATGTCTGTATGCATTTTCTAATGTATCTCACACTATTGAATTTAAACATGAATGCTGTCAGAACAAAACAATGCAATTCCAAATACACAGATATGACTTATTCATTTGTCATTTTGTTACATGTCACTGTTTCACTTCACAAGAGTATTCACATGTCTAGTTGCATGTGTGATGTGTTTTTTAGTTAGTCAGATGACTAGCACTGCATGGAGTAAACAAGAGAGGTGTATGGTGGAGTGTAGCCACTTAGGTTCACTCTTATGAAGTCATTTCAATGTTCATCTGTCAGTCTTATTCTGAACTTTGATTTCATGACATTCATATCAGAAAGGCAGACTCACAGAGGTATGTAGACCCAAACAAAGCAGACATTTTCAGAGCTTGTTGGTGATGATTCTTATAGTTATCTGGCTCTACTAAGCTCCAGAAATGCTGAAAATCCTGTTGAGACTTTAACTGCACATTATTTTGAAGGTTTACTAATATATAATATATAAAATCCAATCTCTCCCTGTCTGTATGTCTGTCCGCTTTTCACGAGAGGACTACTTAACAGATTTAGATAATATAATTTGAACATTCCAGTTTATTTTGCGACTTCTCTCATTTCACTATGTATCATGGTTCACTTGCGGTACCAATTTATTTCTGCGAATCCGAGATCCACGCAACGGGCCAAAGGGAGGGGCCTTCCTCACTCACTTGCCAGCTTCGGGGTGTGTTTCTTAACTCCGCTTAGCTAGCAAACGAGAGAACAATTGAATTCAGCTTTGTTTGATATCTATATATATAATTCACTTAGTCCATGGCAAGCAAGACGCATGCAAGACAGAGCCACGCCCGCCAACTCACAGAGCCCCGCCCACCAACAATTCAGTAAGCAGCCAACCATGGCACACACGACAGAGCCCCGCCCGCCAACTCTAACACTCCTCCCATGTCCATTACCTAAACATGATTTTCCTTTTATTTCTGATCCCGTTCAACAACTATATGGCGACATCGACTTTTCAACTGTGACTCCGGAACAACTCAGTACGTGAGCTATATTAAGCGTCACCAATGAAGACTCGCTACACCATAATGAACAAGTACTGAAACTTATCCCTACCGATGAAGTAACTTTCACTAGCATTGCCTCCATCGTCACAGATGATCCCACAGATCAAGTTTCATTCCCCGAAGAATTTCTTAACAGTCTTACTCCCACTGGCATGCCTCTGCATAAACTCAAAATTAAAATAGGTTTAGTCATCATGCTTCTCAGAAACCTTCCATGGAAGGCAAGACGCACGCAAGACAGCGCCACGCCCGCCAACTCACAGAGCCCCGCCCACTAACAATAATTCACTAAGCAGCCGTGCGCGCCGATGATTTCCACATGTGTTCAGTCTCTCCCTGTGCATTCCCTGTGCAGCGAGTGAGCGAGCCAGAGAGAGAGAGAGAGTGAGCGACACACACAGGTGCATAAGAGAGACACACACACACACACACACACACACACACACACACACACACACACACAGGCGAGAGATAAATACACACACGAGAGAGACAAAACACACACACACACACACAGGCGCGCGAGAGAGAGACAGCTGGACGCATAAGGCAGAGAAGGCAGTTAAAGAATGCACTGGGTTTGATTTTGTTTTCATCTTCTGTTTACAGCGATCGGTTTGTGGCGTGCATTGTTGCAATGTTACTTTTCTTGGTGGTTTATTACATTACGGATGTTTCAAATGGTAATTTTTTTCCCTGTGCTTAAAACTCATTAAAAAAGTGTTTCTCAACTGTGACTCCAGAACAACTCAGTACGTGAGCTATATTAAGTGTCACCAACGAAGACTCGCTACACATTAATGAACAAGTACTGAAACTTATCCCTACCGCCGAAGTAACTTTCACCAGCCTTGCCTCCATCGTCACAGACGATCCTGCAGATCAAGTTTCATTCCCCGAAGAATTTCTTAGCAGTCTTACTCCCATTGGCATGCCTCCGCATAAACTCAAAATTAAAATAGGTTCAGTCGTCATGCTTCTCAGAAACCTCATGCCAGCAAGAAGTCTCTGTGATGGCACTAGACGGATTGTTACCAGCATTCACCGCAATGTACTGGAGTGTAAAACTATTGCAGCTCCTACCTCACAAACTGTCCTTATTCCACGGATATCCCTGACCCCATCAGATTCAAATTTGCCTTTTACTTTTACACGCAGACAATTTCCTGTTAGATTGGCCTTTGCAGTGACAATTAATAAGGCACTGGGACAAACGTTCAAAACGATGTGCCTGTATCTGCCAAAACCAGTTTTCAGTCACGGACAATTGTATGTTGCTCTCTCCAGAGTTCCATCTTTTCATTCACTGACAGTCGTATCCTCAAACCCACCCCATTTGGACAACTGTGTCGTTCAGGAAGTGTTCGCCCATCAATAAATAATTATGCAGCGTATGCTATGCCGTGGGTTGGCTAGTTTAAAATAAAGTGTTACTTAGGTCTTGAAGAGTTTGAGTCCGGATATTCTCTTAAGTGTATGCCACATTGAAAAGAGATTGCAATTCAGATTGTGGATTGAAATTTTGTGTTAAAAGGATCGTGATATGATTTTTTGGAAAGATCGCCCACCCCTAATTTGACTAATCAAGTTTTCAAATTTATGTAGGATTCATTAACCCTTTGGCGAGCTACTTGGAAAGGGGTTGTGAGCTACCGGTATCTCACAAGTGACGTATTGGAGATCCCTGATCTAAAGGTATATTTTTTGCATAAATAGTACCAATAGTACATAAAGAATGTGTATGGGTAAGTGGATCAGCCACCCCAGCTGTCAAATAGGAGTTTAACTTCCTTTTAAGTAGGCCTCAAGAGACATTAGAATTTTATTTTATTGGTTCCCCAACTGTTATTCCTCTGTGTGTTTACTTTCTTAAATAAACACACCCTTTTTTTTAGTTAGGTCTCATTTGGGTTATTCCGGTTTTAGGGCTGCTAAAAGTGTTTACACTTTTTAACAATATATTTTATGTTAGTCTATTGCATTTTTCTCATTATATTCTGTATTTATCCATGTGTTTTAATCTTATAATACAAGTCAAAAACAGTAATAAATTATAAAAAAAGAATCAGCTGATAAAGATTAATCACTACTGTGGAAGCTTTCAGCAAATGAAAGGTAATTTACACCTTACAAAAGGCAGAAGTACACTGATTTTTTTATTACTTTCATTTTATTCAGATTAATTCTAATTGCCTACTTTTAATTAGGATGCAAAAGAAGATCTAATAAATAGTTTGTGCTTGCAGTTATCAAAGTACAAAGAAAACAATGTGTGTTCATTTTGCATTTGAAGACAATGTTTAAGAAATAAAATCTTTTAATCTTCTATATTAAGCGTTTGACTTATTTTTGATATTCAGAAGGCATTTTTAGCAGTGTGATTAATCAAGATATTTTTTTAACAATGCACAAATTTCAGTTAAACATAATGACAACAGAATGTTTGTTTGATGTGGACTGGCATGAGGTGAACAAGAAGTAATTCTGTCTGGCTAGCTGCAGATTTACCCCAGTGGGGACATGTGGAGCCCTGCTGCCCATTATATGGGATAGCATCCATTGGTGACTGCTAATTTAAACCAAAGTGGCCTCAGGAATGTAACAGATCAAGGCACCACAACCTACCAGGGCCACCTTGAGTCTGGAGTTGGTAGTTGAATTGGACAAGGATTCTGATAGACCAGAGTGAACCAGAGTTCACTCTGAGACCAGAGTGATGCATCCTGAGTCCAAGAGTAATAGGTAAACATGTGAGTGGTTGTTTCACTAGACTTTGCATAAATCTACAGACAGAAGTAGCTTGTAAGAGATGTCTCAGATAAGAAGAGGGTAACTTTTAAAACATAGATGCCAGATTTAATTGGATATTGTTTGGACACACCATCTGCCCTTGAACCATCAAATAGATTACTGTATAAAAGATACAGAAACCTAAAGAACAGGCAACAGCTTGGGAGTGAAATTGGAAAAATTAGATGAATAGGATTGGAGACTATGTTGAGCTGAATGGCCTGTTCTGGTCCAAATTGATTTGTTTGGAAATAGTAATTCTAGCAAGTGTTACGTGGCATGTGTGGCATGGTCTGTGTGTTTTGACGACCGTGTTTCCCTTGACCCCAAGAAGATAATTTGGGTGTCCTTTGACTACTTTAAAATTATAGGATTTAACACTAAAGAAAAGATTCGTAATTCACAGTATACCATAATGTCCTCAAACAACAACAACAACAACAACATTTATTTATATAGCACATTTTCATACAAAAAGTAGCTCAAAGTGCTTTACATAATGAAGAAAAGAAGAATAAAAGACAAATAAGAAATTAAAATAAGACAACCTTAGTTAACATAAAAAGGAGTAAGGTCCGATGGCCAGGGTGGACAGAAAAAACAAAAAAAAACTCCAGAAGGCTGGAGAAAAAAATAAAATCTGTAGGGGTTCCAGGCCACGAGACCGCCCAGTCCCCTTTGGGCATTCTAACATAAATGAAATAGTCCTCTTTGTAGTTAGGGTTCTCACGGAGTCACTTTATGCTGATGGTTATACAGACTTCTGGCTTTTAATCCATCCATCATTGTTGGAACATCATGGTGCTTTGGGTAGATGGTGGTGGCACAAGCCACCACCAATAGGACACCGGAAAAGGAAACAGAAGAGAGAGTAGGGGTTAGTACAAATTTTGAATGAATAGTTATTATAATGAATTGGATATACAGAGTGTCAGGATTAAATTACAGTGAAGTTATGAGAAGGCCATGTTAAAGTAATGTGTTTTCAGTAGTTTTTTAAAGTGCTCCACTGTATTAGCCTGGCGAATTCCTACTGGCAGGCTATTCCAGATTTTAGGTGCATAACAGCAGAAGGCCGCCTCACCACTTCTTTTAAGTTTTGCTCTTGGAATTCTAAGGAGACACTCAGTTGAGGATCTGAGGTTGCGATTTGGAATATAAGGTGTCAGACATTCCGATATATAAGACGGGGCGAGATTATTTAAAGCTTTATAAACCATAAGCAGAATTTTAAAGTCAATTCTGAATGACACAGGTAACCAGTGTAGTGACATCAAAACTGGAGAAATGTGTTCGGATTTTCTTTTCCTGGTAAGGATTCTAGCAGCTGCATTCTGCACTAACTGCAAACGATTGATGTCTTTTTTGGGTAGTCCTGAGAGGAGTGCATTACAGTAATCTAGCCGACTAAAGACAAACGCATGAACTAATTTCTCTGCATCTTTCGATGATATAAGAGGTCTAACTTTTGCTATGTTCCTTAGGTGAAAAAATGCTGTCCTAGTGATTTTATTAATATGCGATTTAAAATTCAGATTACAATCAACGGTTACCCCTAAGCTTTTTACCTCCGATTTGACTTTTAATCCTAATGCATCCAGTTTATTTCTAATAGCCTCATTGTATCCATTATTGCCAATCACTAAGATTTCGGTTTTTTCTTTATTTAATTTGAGAAAGTTACTATTCATCCATTCTGAGATACAGGTTAGACATTGTGTTAGCGAATCAAGAGATTTGGGGTCATCAGGTGCTATTGATAAATACAGCTGTGTGTCATCAGCATAGCTGTGGTAGCTCACGTTATGTCCCGAGATAATCTGACCTAATGGAAGCATGTAGATTGAGAAGAGCAGCGGACCCAGGATAGAGCCTTGTGGAACACCATGTAGAATATCATGTGTCTTTGAGTTATAATTACTACAACTAACAAAGAATTTTCTCCCTGCCAGGTAGGATTCAAACCAGTTTAAGACACTGCCAGAGAGGCCCACCCAATTCTTGGTCTTGGGGCCTGGAGTCTACCTCCAGCAGCAGTGGTTACACATCTGGAATAATCACTGGGCAAAGCAGCAGTCCTTTTCAGAACAGTCACATTCACAAAGGGCCAATTTGTAAAAGCCAGTTAAATCACCACACACATCTTTGGGGATGTTGAAGGAAAACCAGAGAACACAGATAAAAACTCACTCAAACATGTGTAGAACTTACAAACCACATACAGACAGCAACATTTGATAAGCCAAAACTACTACCCTACCAAGCTGCCCGAAATTCACATAGTGAAACATCTAAAATAAGCATAAACAGTAATATTTCTGTGACACATCCTAAATAATTTTAAAAACACTTTATTTACCACCTAAAGTTGTGTACTCCTTTAGTTCACAGTGGTTGATTTTCAAAAGAACGACCAGTGGTAATCATACCTTAGGTTGTTTTCACTTTAGATGCTATATAATAAAAAAGAACGTGTGCAGAAATTAGGACATCAACAATAAGGTTACTTTATGTATTTTTACAGAAAACACATTATGTGTATTGAATTTGTAGTCAGTCATCTCTAATATACAGTATAAAGCTGAATGTATGTTTGTACATTTGTCCAGTATTCAAATCAAAACTACCAAATTTTGCACCGATTCCCCATTTGTGCTAGAGGAGACCATAGGGTGTGTTTTGTTCCGAAATGTTCACCCCTGGAAAATTTTACTAAGTGACTGTACCTGTGCTTCATTAAGGTAGTGCCCTGAAATGCATTTTTGAGACTTGGTAGAGGTACAGGTATATACAAAGTTGCTCCTGGTTTATTTAGTGAAATTTTGGTTTGGGGTCTAATTTTTGTTCACCTACAGTATTTATTTAGTGTCTACACCTTCAATTTACGTTGGCACGGTGGTGCAGTGGTAGCACTGCTGCCTCGCAGTAAGGAGACCTGGGTTTGCTTCCCAGGTCCTCCCTGCGTGGAGTTTGCATGTTGTCTGCGTGGGTTTCCTCCCACAGTCCAAAGACATGCAGGTTAGGTGCATTGGCAATCCTAAATTTTCCTTAGTGTGTGCTTGGTGTGTGTGTGTGTGTGTGTGAGTGTGCGCGCCTTGCGGTGGGCTGGCACCCTGCCCGGGGTTTTTCCTGCCTTGTGCCCTGTGCTGGCTGGGATTGGCTCCAGCAGACCCTCGTGACCCTGTGTTAGGATATAGTGGGTTGGATAATGACTGACTGACTGACCTTCACTTTATTCCACCCTGAACAGCACTGGGTTAATGCCTGTTAGTACCGAATAAGAGCAAATAAAGAATATTTCCAAAGTAATACATTTTTAAAAAGAAGGAATAAAGCTGCTTATTTGACCAGAAGCCTTCTACAGGCCTGTGGGCTATACACAGTTTGCTACCTAAAAACATTTAGGGCATCCTGCTCAGTGTGCTACTTTAATGTGAGAAATCTTCAGAATTAGATTGTGTTCATTTTCCACTGCACTGGCCAAAAGCTACGCAGTGTAACTACTTGTCATTATATAAAATTAAAAGTATTAAGGTCTTATTTGAAAATGTGAAATCAGGAGACAATCATAGCGATTCCAAAGACATAGGTACAAAATACACAAAATCCATCCATCCATCCATCCATCCATTTTCCAACCCGCTGAATCCGAACACAGGGTCACGGGGGTCTGCTGGAGCCAATCCCAGCCAACACAGGGCACAAGGCAGGAACCAATCCCGGGCAGGGTGCCAACCCACCACAGGACACACACAAACACACCCACACACCAAGCACACACTAGGGACAATTTAGAATCGCCAATCCACCTAACCTGCATGTCTTTGGACTGTGGGAGGAAACCGGAGCGCCCGGAGGAAACCCACGCAGACACGGGGAGAACATGCAAACTCCACGCAGGGAGGACCCGGGAAGCGAACCCGGGTCTCCTAACTGCGAGGCAGCAGCGCTACCCACTGCACCACCGTGCCGCCCAAATACACAAAATACTGAGTATATTTAGTATTAAATTCCATATTCAAATAAAAGTAAAAATGTTGTGTTCCAAACTTCTGTTGGATTTATGTCAGCCCCGATATATTTTTTTCTAGGTGAAAAGAACATTTGTTCATGGAAACACTGCAGAGCATTTGCAACAGCTGTGAAATTTATTTTTGATGTTTTCATTTTATTAAAGTACATCATATTCAGGTACATATATGAATTAGTAAATTATATGACAGTAGGTTCTTAAAATATGGATCAAGTTTACATGTAACAATTACTGTTCTACTGAATACACCATTTCATTCAGGCATTTTTGTTTTGGCCTAGCTGAAAGGTTTAGTATATGCAATAGTTGTTTATCATGATTATTTTTTTTTCTTTCTTCTCCTGATGTCTTACTTATAAAGGTTATATTTTAAGAAGTCCATCCATCCATTATCCAACCCGCTATATCCTAACTACAGGGTCATGGGGGTCTGCTGGAGCCAATCCCAGCCAACACAGGGCGCAAGGCAGGAAACAAGCCCTGGGCAGGGCACCAACCTACCGCAGTCTTTTAAGAAGTATATAAGATAAAAATATAATAGTAAATATCGTTTGACTTACAGTTACCTTTTAACTAGTAATAATATACCATAGACACCACAGGTATGACTACATTACAGATTCTGGAATCCAGTCTCACACACTCACTTTTTGTGCGGAGTTTGCATATCTTCCCTGTGTCTGTGTGAATTTTTCATTAGATACTCTGTTATTTATCCCACATCCCAAAGGTGAACATCTTAGGTTATTTGGCGACTAGTGGGGGTTAGTGTTAGCATGAGTATATTCTGAGATGGGCTGGTTGTCTCTCAGGATGGGGTGTTGCCTTACCCCATATGCAACATCCATCCATCCATCCATTTTCCAACCCGCTGAATCCGAACACAGGGTCACGGGGGTCTGCTGGAGCCAATCCCAGCCAACACAGGGCACAAGGCAGGGAACCAATCCTGGGCAGGGTGCCAACCCACCGCAAGACACACACAAACACACCCACACACCAAGCACACACTAGGGCCAATTTAGAATCACCAATCCACCTAACCTGCACGTCTTTGGACTGTGGGAGGAAACCGGAGCACCCGGAGGAAACCCACGCAGACACGGGGAGAACATGCAAACTCCACGCAGGGAGGACCCGGGAATCGAACCCAGGTCCCCAGGTGTCCCAACTGCGAGGCAGCAGCGCTACCCACTGCGCCACCGTGCCGCCCCCCATATGCAACAATGGATGCAATATACTATAAAAAAGCTTTAAGTATTTGCTGTAATGAAGATACAGTAATTACTTAACCACATAAATTCTATATACTGTAGTATAACATTCTCAATGGTGAAGTAGTGGTTAAGTGCTGCTCGCTCACACATCCAGTGTTTTTGGTTTGTGTCCAGTTTGCACATTCTGCCTCGGTCTGTGAGGTTTTTTTCTTTAGGTACTCCAGTTTTTTCTCACACCACCAAAGATATGCAGTTTAGGTTGATTGTTGATTCTCAGTTGTGCATGTGTGCGCCCTGTGTTAGAGTGGCTTCCTATGCAGGGTTGTTTCTTGACTTGTATCCTGTACTTCTGGGTTCCAGCCCCCCACAATTCTGCATTAGATTAAGTCCATTTTAGATTGTTATTCTATTTTAAAACCTGGAAACTGGATGCCAATTTACAATCACAAATCAACATAACATGTATGGTTTGGGAAAGCCTGAGAGAAAAACAGGCACACACACATGCATGCATAGGGAGTACATGTGAACTCCACACAGTGTTTGACTCCAGGAAGTTGGATCTGTGAGTTAAGAGCAGTAACTGCACCATCATGCCACCTGGAACTGAAGAGGTTAGATTCTTCCATAAAGAAGTTATCTGTAGAGTGATGATTTTTAACATAAATCTACTATCATGTTGTGGACCCATAGGAAGAACAGTAAAGAGTGTGATGTTTTATAAATGCAGGCATACCATGGTTATTATTTTTTTATACAGCATACTTCCCTTGTTTGCGTTTTTCCTTCAAACATGCAGTTTTGTTTGGTCTACAGTCAAGAAAACCAGAAACAGAATAAAAAATACTGAAGTCTTATTTAATAGTGAACAATGTTAGAAGCATTCATTTTTCTGCTATATGTTTCAGGAACAGCTTTATATATGCAGACCAATCATAAATCATTCATGAGTAACAGCTTCTGGGAACATGCATTTGTCAGATTTGGCACATGCTCTACTAGTTAGTAAAAATACCCATTGCACCCTCTGCAGTATATAAACACATTGCACAAATAGTAAAGTAATAAACCAATGGACATATGGGAGAATACATTGATGTATAAAGCCATACTTGTATGTGTTTGTACGTGTCTGTGTTTTACTTAGAAATAAGAATCTGTCCTGACAAAAGTCTGCATCGTAAGACAGAAGATGCAGAAGGTTATTTCTTTTAATTATGTTTGGTTCACACAGTCACCCTATGTTTTATGGTTACTCATCATTTTTATATTTTTTTTGAAAGATGTGAATGGTGTTTACTGCAAACATTTACCCAGTCGTGAGAAATATGAGACTACAATTCAAGACCATGTTGACATGAAATCAGTGGTGAGAGTGTTAACTCTGCTCTTAAAGGAAAACAGCAGAATCTTAGGGTGATGAAGTAACACAAAATTAATTGAAATGCATGCTATTATTACTAGTAATTAGTTAAAGCTTGACATAAAATGGGGTGCTGCTCTTTCTTAGATACTTTCTTAGATATATATATATATATATATATATATATGTGTGTGTGTGTGTGTGTGTGTCTGTGTGTGGATGTGTGCCTGTGTGTGTATATACAGTACATATACGTATGTAAACTACCACATCAAAATGCTCATTTAGTATAAAGTTTCATTGGTACAAGGGTAAATCTGTCTATTTTGATCATGTCAAGAATTTAGGAACCCCTATTATTCATCCCTCTTCTTTGTACCTCTAGTTGCATTTGTTCATCAGACATTCTAGCCCTTACATCCATCTTTCTTTGAGCTTCCTGTTGCCTTGTTTATCATACATTGCAGCCTTCTTGTGGACAGCAAATGACATTGTGCATGGACGTAGGACGTCAGACATTTTGTCATCTTATATATATAGATTATATATAATTACTCGGTTTAAAATAATTACTCAATATAGTATAATTTCTAAGACCTTTAGTAAGGGTTTGCAGCCTCATTTTGTGGATTTAACACACTTTTTTTTTTTCTGGACAGGCATGGCAGGATCCAACACTGCCAGGCTGGTATAAAACTGTAATTAGCAGAATTGAAAATAAAAGAACAGCTTGTGTTTAACAAATAGATTTCATGTGGGTACAAAAAAAGTAGACATATTAGCCAGTTGATCTTTTTGTACAGCGTACTTCCTGCATTTTTCAAGTAAAATTAAATGAAGCTTCAAGACACTTCACTGTATTGAGAATTTTTGAAACTGGAAAATAAGTGTTGTCACTAGATGTCCAGGTAGACCACAGCAATCAACTATCAATTATTATTAATTTAACAACGTGCAAGTGATTCTTGGTGAGAGCATAATGTTTTTTTCATCACATCTAGAGGAAAATATTGTTTATTGGATTTAAGGAGTAGCAATTAATTCAGTTGGCATGATTTAAAAGAGGAAAACAACTACATGCTAAAAACCTAATGGACTGGTGCCCAATAATTAGGCAGTTTCACAGTGTAAAATCCATGCTTTTTTATGTTTCTTGTTGTTGAGGAAGAATGACATACAGTATAAATATTAATTACTCTAATTAAAGCAATTTACTTTCTTTGCTTTTGCCTATATTGCCTTTCAGTGACATTACCAATTTCAAGATATGTATATATTTAAATATTATTCCAATCAAAGTACATTAAACTGCCCCATAATTTGTACCATGTATTCTTAAAGTTCTTCTCAATCTCTGCAGAGAAGAAGCATTGTTTTTTTTTTACTGCTTCAGCATGCACGGTTCCAGTCCTTGCAGAACTTCATCTGCACATTTCCTCACAAATCTGAGTCTCTACACGGATTTTGTTTCTTAGTGATGTTTGCTGTACACTCACTCCATTCATTTAACAGCATAAGTCTTTGGCTTATAGATGGGCCAAATAAATTCAGTGACTTGCATGTACTGTGTCCCAGTTGTAACTTATTTTTGAAGTAATCAACTTTTTCCTTTGTTTAACATTCTTGAAAGTCAGACACTTTGTAATGTGTGTTGTGGCTTTTGGAATCATCTGAATCCCTACTGAGTTTAATTTATACAAGGATCTCTGGGTGTCTGTAGTTTGGTTTTGCTTCTTCCACCATCATTTGTTATTTTTGTCGATGCATTTTTGTTTCCACAGACGCCCACAGTACTACATAACATACACTACTACATAAAGGAATAGTTCTGCACAGTAAACTATTAACCCCTTCTATATATTAAATTGCCATTCTGAGCTCTTAAGTCTTACACATTCTCAAAATCTGCCTTTCCATAAGTGAATCGGGTGCCTAAACATTATTTTATTCTCAGGTATCCACTGTAGATATGACATGTGATATGAAAAGTGAGGGAACGCCTAAACTGAAAGTTTAAAAGTAGCGTAACGGTGTTCCTTGCCATACCCACCCACTTTAAACACTGTGCATAGAATTTCTTATTTTGTCTTTTTTAGGACTCAACTTCCATGGACTATATTATTTTATAAGACTTTTCAAAATTTTCTGTATCATTAGAGGCTACAGAATTATATCTCTAGCAAGAATCCTAGAACAATGTCTAAACTAGAAGAGTACAACAATATACTGAACGTTATACTCATTAACTGAACAGAATAGCTGTCTGTTTTTACTTTCGTTCATTTCCTGAAGTTGCCTACAAAGCACAGAGTTGCAGAGAGCCTATCCATGTTGTTTTGGCCACAATAATGTAACCAAAAGATGTCAGACTAATATTAGTAGATGATTAAAGTTTTTACTTTGCTTGGAACCCACTAGGGCAGAAATCCTGTCGTAGAGGATCACAGTGGCTGTAAGTTATTGTTCCAACCAAATTATGTAATTAGAAGCCAATTATCGCTGCTGAAGCCAATTATTATTCACGTGAAACTTTTGTTGTTCATTTTAGTGAGTTTGAATTTTAAAGATTCTCCTAATTGCTTTCTTCAGTCGTAAACAGCTGCATTCTCTCTTTTAATTACTTCTCGTTTTCTTAACCAGCTGCTTAAGAATGAGATGTAAGTAGCAAAGGAACCAACAGTTCATCTTGTAACTTGGGCTCATTTACATCTGTTTGTATGTTGAGCATAAAATATCTGCTTGAATAAAATATTTGAAAATAAAGGAAAGAGAAAAAGTGAACAACTGAAATGTACTAATCTGCTCTGGGCCACTTGGATCAGGGGTCGCCAAGTCCGATCCTGAAGGACCACCATGGCTGCAGGTTTTCATTCTAACCCTTTTATTTAATGAGTGTCCTGTTTGTGCTGCTAATTAACTTCTTGTGAATTCATTTTAATTTAATTGCTTTTTTAAGATTTGTTCCCCTGAATTCCTCACCGTTTCTCTAAATTGCTTCATTTCCTTCCTTAAATGGTACCCAAACAGAAATGAAATGTCAAGTGAGTGAGCCCACAGAAGACCAACTAAGTCAGGGCCTCAAACTTCAACCAATTTCACTCTTTCATTAATTAAACCAGTTCTTTAATTTTGTGGCTTGTTGCTGTTCACGTGGTGCATCAGCAGACATTTCTGAAATTGTTGATTTTCTCTTTCTAAGAGCTCTGTTAAAATGTTTTGGGGACCTGAGCAGATTGACCTTCCTGAGACATTCATCTTTCTTTATTTTCAGATATTTTACTTTGGACACCAGGGGCCTCATGTATAAACGGTGCGTATGCACAAAAATGTTGCGTACTCCCGTTTCCATGCTCAAATCGTGATGTATAAAACCTAAACATGGCGTAAAGCCACTTACATTTTCACGCTTGCTAAAACCCTGGCATACTCAAATTCTCCGCTCGGTTTTGCAAACTGGCGGCACCTAGCATCAAAGCAGTGCTTTTGTTGCAGTGTGGTTTCCCTTTCTTTTTTAGATCCACATCCCTGACACGGCTTTATAAATACACTGAAATTAACCGCATATTGTTTATTAGTTTAATGCATCTGATTGTAGTTAACCTGTAACAATGTAATGGTCCACAGAATGGTCAAACTATTCTAAATACCATAGCTGCTTTAGCATTGTTACTCTCACTTTACCTTCTTCTTCTTCTTTCAGCTGCTCCCGTTAGGGGTTGCCACAGCAGATCATCTTTTTCCATATTACTCTCACTGAACAACTCGGAGTATTTATATCACTGTATCTGAATGGGGAACCACATCTCTACAGCTGCTGATTGGAAAGAGAATTATCGGTATATAGCATCAAGCACACGCTGCCTCAGCCATACAGCTTATTGAACTGCTCTCATACGGCAAACGCTTCAGAGCCTTTCCTCGCAGTTCAGAAACAGTTTCATCCCAAGAACTATAAACATACTCAATCAGTCCATCAAGTGCTCCTTGTAGAACTGTTTGGACCTATAGGTACAATTACCTCACTGTAAACTTGCGATACAGTTACAATATTGCACAACCTGAGCCACTTTATAAAGCACATATTTACATATGATGACGATATCATTTTTAAAATGAACTGCAGCAAAATATGTTTATACATATAAAACTTTAACTTCATTTAAATAATCTATATTGTTAATAATTAAATATGTGAGGACACGGTGCCGCAGCACTAGCAACGAGCTGGCGCCTGATTCAGGGATTGTTCCTGCCTCACGACGTATTCTTGCTGGGGCTGGCGTGACACTGGAAGGATAGATGGATAGAATAATTAAACATGTACTACGAAGATATTTCAATGTTCCTTAAAAGTTTTGAAGAATCAGCGTTCTAAGCTTACAGATGGCTTAACGTCTATTACAGAGCTGATTGTGTGGTGATTGGGTATTTAGAGAAAGAAAAGTAAGGACAGGAATTGGGGGTTAGTACGTTTGAAAGAGACAGTACTGCTGCAATAAATTATTTCATCGAAGGTTGCGCACAGTGCAGCAAGCATCTTGCATGAGGCAGGAACAATCTCTGTGCCACCGTGTTCCCATTTTTAATAACATGCTTTAACTCCTATCATAATAAAAATGATATCAAGTATACATCTCAGTATTTTAATTATTCAGAGAGCTGTAATATCACGAATGTAATGGATTATGTGTACTTTCGGAGGAAGAGAAAGCCTGTTTAAGAAGCACGTAGTGATTTACACATATAGAGCACATAGAAGAACACATACAAAATAAAGCATTTAACGTGCTACTTTAGTTACGATGAGATTTGAGAAACTAGTAAATTAAGCAATTTAAAGGTGAAGTTTATTATGTTCTACTTTAATGACAAAATAAACCACATAATTAAAGTTGACATTTCGTGCTTTTTTCCCCACAGTGTGCCTATTTTTTTTTCTTTTCTCTGTACCCTAATAAGCTTCCATTTGACTCTCAGACGGTGGACTAAGACTCGCTTTTTCACAGCGACTTTGATATCTGACAACTTCTTTTTTATTTCAGACACTGTGCAACTTTGTGAACTTGAGCTTTCGAGTTTAACTGACACTCTGTGTCACTCGATCAACTTCCTTTTGTTGTTTATACCACTGTTTAAACCAACAAATAGTATGTTTTTCCTTGCCTCCACTTGGTATTCGCTGAAATCCTTCTATTTCCCCCCATGCTTTTGCCATTGCCTTTTCACAGAACGCTGAGCTTAAGGGCTATTTATATTGATTTGCATATTCAAAGAGGTGTAATTCTGGGAGGAGTTTGGGGAGTGGCAGCAGGCGAGTGCATGTGCGTTACTTTTCACACTGACTGGGATTTATGGAGTGGAAGAACGTGGAAGTTGGCGAACACACAGATTTATACATCTGGATTTTTTTGTGCATACGAACATTTACGCTTTTGTCCTTACGCCATGTTTTAGTGTGAATTCTACGCACAACGTTATGCATGAGGTCCCAGTTGTTTTGGCTCATTTTGTATCTCATTATTGTTCGGCTGCTAATTAAGGAAAAAGAAACAATTAAGCGATCTGAGTCTTCAAGAACAATTCAATTAAATTTACTTCAAAAGAAGTTAATTAGCAGCAAAAGCAGGTTACTCATTAAGCAAAGGGTTAGAATGAAAACCTGCAGCCACAGTGGTCCTCCAGGACCATAGTTGGCGACCCCTGACTTGGATGATATCCTTGGAAAGGAAAACTGAAGAAACTAAAAATGACCAGGTTTGGCAGAATAAATGCCATAGAGTTGAATAACAAGTTTAGTTATCAGCCATGAGTGACTTCTAATTAGGAAATTGGGCTGGAACAAATATCTGCAGCCAGGGTAACCCTCCAGGGCCAAACCCGAGGAACTCTGCTGTAGGGTAACCCTTGGCCAGCCTTCTGATAAACCATGAAAAGGCAAAATCCTTTGCAATAAGAGCGCTGAAACTTGATTTATTGTGCTTGATTGTGGTCTCCTTGTGTTCACAGCAGCCTAAACCTGTGAACCATTTTCATCATATTACAAATCTTGTAAAAAAAATAAATTGATTTAAACTTATCAAGTAATGGATGTATGTTATATGTAGGAAGTGGTTCAGTGACACTTTTTTCCACTTTAAAAATTTACAATCAAGTAGAAAAGAAAGGGAAAATAAACTTACAATATGTTCTTAACTTTTATTTATTGAGGTAGGTAGATTGCTGTAGACATAGTTACATCACACTTAAGTTGACAAATTAAAAGCAAAAATAGTGTTAACAAAAAAACAGGGACTCTTCACCCGTCATGTCATGAAAGACTCATAAACTGTGCATGCTCTGGTAGTTTTCCATAAGGGAGTTAATGTTGCTTACAGAAAATTTGGAAGTAATTTTCTTTACTTGACAATCAAAGTTGTATTTTTTCCCCATATGATTTATAAAAGAGTCTGTAAAGAATAGGAGTTGTTTTTATATAATTTTATTTTTTCTTTAGTATAAGAAAGCATCAGTCTTCATTACTTTTGACATGCAGCCAACCACTTGCACCAGCACAATATGAAACACAGTAAGAAATGATTGCACGTTTCACAATGATAATCTGTCAGAAAGATTGGTATCCATGCAATTCATTACACACCATTGTGATTTATTTATGCTTCCTCTGTAAAACTAATGCTGTATATCATTTTGATGCACACTAGATATACAAACATTGCTGTATAATACGGTAAGCACTGCATAATAGAATGCTTGTAGCATCTATAATTGTAATCTAGGAATACGCCTGGTATCTGACTTATGCCAAAATGCCTTAAAGTTCAAAATATACAAGTCATATCAGTATAATCAAAAAATACATATAGTATGTATGAATTTGAAATAACAAGGAATATACAGTATCATTACTTGCAACTTTTTCATATTAGCTGTGAGTGAAAGTAATAAAAAGACCAGAACTAAAGCCAAATTGGAATGCTATTGCTGAGTTTCAAATGTGAAGATAAAACTGTCAATCAATTTATTTATTCAAGCTTTACTTTATATAGCATCATTAACATCATAGACCACCAAAAGTCACTTTATAACAAGAAGGGAATACAATATGACATTGAAAAGTTAACATGTACAATGTTATAAATAAGCACTCATGCAATAGATACAAAAACCTGTGCCAATGATACACATCAAGTGAAGTGACTGGACATATTCCCAGCTGATTTAACACCAGCAAATCCAGCATAGCTCATGGTGTGAAATAACAAAACAAGATACCCTAGCAACAATGATGAACAAGGTGGCAAGAGGTGCAGTAAAGATCAAGCGTAACTACAAAAAAATTACAAAACAGCGTATGAAGTAATTGAAGAAAACAAACGGGAAGATTTTTAGTAGAACGTTGTGAGCTAGCATTCCATGATATCATTTTATACTTACACTACAAAAGCACAGTACTGAATAACAGGGACTATGGATCTTGAAGGTATCAGAACTGTTAAGCTTCGTAGTAAAGCTAGGGGTTTGTGAGTACATGTTTGCTAACAGTTGTTGGTAGAACAGTAAAAGACTCCAAGTATATGTGTTGTGCAAGTAGTCTAGTGTATTCTGGAGTGTTGGAGCACCCAGCTTTGTAACACAATAACTGTTATGATTCCTATACATTCTTGTTACTTTTTTTTTTTCCTTATTGACAATCTTTGCATTGAATATGGGTGTTGAATTTCCAGATTCTGAATTTGAAGTATACTTGCTTCTATCAAAAGTTCAATTTTGTTTTCATTTTGCCACTATGCTATTTTGTTGTTTTTTTTATGGTTACTGTCATCTTAACATATTTTTTTCACTCATTCAAATGGAAACTATTCTCAGAATCCTGTGCAATGCACTCGTTTGTGATGGTAAAAAAAAAATTAGTCCTTAAGTATCCGATCTAGATCTCTGAATTAATTTGCAAAAAAGATTACTGTTTTTAGGGCGGCACGGGGGCGCAGTGGGTAGCGCTGCTGCCTCACAGTTGGGAGATCTGGGGACCTGGGTTCGCCTCCCGGGTCCTCCCCGTGTGGAGTTTGCATGTTCTCCCCGTGTCTGCATGGGTTTCCTCCGGGTGCTCCGATTTCCTCCCACAGTCCAAAGACATGCAGGTTAGGTGGATTGGCGATTCTAAATTGGCCCTAGTGTGTGTTTGTGTGTGTGTCCTGCAGTGGGTTGGCACCCTGCCCGGGATTGGTTCCTGCCCTGTGTTGGCTGGGATTGGCTCTAGCGGACCCCCGTGACCCTGTGTTCGGATTCAGCGGGTTGAAAAATGGATGAATTTCTGTTTTTCCAGTGAATGGACCTTTGCTCTGAACCTTTGACTTTGAAATTTTGAAATCACCATCTTATTTTGGTGAAAGGTTGGATTTGACCTTGCCCTGTTCTCGACCTCCACATCTTTTGGTCATAATAATTTTAATTTTTTCCCCTGTCTCTTCTGAGTCAGAATAGTAACAGGGTTTTAAAGAAGATTAAAATATTTGAGAGGAAGCCACTACAAAAAAACCCAGAAATGTACTTGAAACAAAATGGTGATTATAACGAACTAACAAGGAGCTGTTTGATATTATATGGACCAGAAAAGACAATGGTCAAGACAGGTGAGGGATTCACTATCTAGAAAAAGCAAAAAAAAAAAAACTTTAGGGAAAAAAGTAGTTAAAAATGAAAACATTTTTAAGCCACAAAACCATTAGCTTTTAATTCTTTTCCCTAACTACAATAAATATAAGGAATTTATTTTTATTTTCAGAAGAGATCTAACACTAACATGTCGACAACAGCTCAAATAGTGAGAGCCTGATGACACAACACAGCATGTGACCTCTGACCTCTGTAGCTCGCAACCAGCAATGGGCATAGTGATAGTAAATAATATCCACAAAATAAAGGCAGCTATGCAACCGACAGCATACAAAATGGCATATACAGTATATTAAATGATACATTTTAGAAGCAACCAGAAAAATGCAGTACGTTAAAAATCTTTCAGCAGACAGAATCTAAACAGGCCAAACTATAGATTCACAATGCAAGTTAGTGATTTGAGACAATCGAGGAGTAATTAGTTTGTTTTTTTTTAATGGGGGGGGGTCATTTGTTTTCATTTATTATTTCTTCTTGAAGAAAGACCCTTAAAAAGTCCAACTGTGAAGTGATAAAAGTACAGCAAATATATTTCAGAAACTAATCTAAATACAAGGCTTTGGACTCTGGTGCTGTTTTGTAAATGATAACAGGAAGATCTGTTAGAGGCAAAGAAATTGGATTTGAAAGTCAGACTATTGCATAGAACATAATCAGTCCAAGTCACACTGAAAGGTCAGAATATTAAAAAAATAAAAAAAAGTCAGAGAAAGCTAGGCTTTGTAGATTGTCCAGGCGATCCATAAAAGAACTAATTTACTTTTTGTGGGAAGAGGTTGTTGAGGCAAGAAGACAGCTTTTCTGTGTTAGATATGCAGATAATGTCTAAGAATAACAAATCAACTAGGGTATTTTTATTTCAGATAGATATTAACATCAGAAGAAGATCAAAGAATTAGCTGCTCATGGGGCCAATCATCATTTGTAGTAGGAAGTGGAGAAAAGGTTCACAGTATGACAAAAGCATTGAGTGTTGTGAATAGGTAGGGAGGAATCCAGGCTGGCAAGATTCAAGTAGGCAGTAATTAGTGAGATGGTGAATAAAATGAGATCTGATATTTAATGAAAGGTGGAGAGAACACAGTGGTCTAAGGTTAGATTCTTCATTAACTGGAACAACTCCTGAAAGCTTGAGGACAGCAGAAACAGAGTAGGAGAGGTTCATAGCATGGGTGATAAATGAATAAAGTCAGCCTGACTAATTCTTACAACAGACATAATGTAGCTAGGTGATCTAGGGTTGTAGATAATGAACCTACAATAAACAAGAAAAATAAGAATTGGCAGACAGTAAAGCACAAGAAGAAGGAAAAATGGAGATATGGGAAAGGCACTACATAAATAAAATGGTTTGTTATTGTTCAGGATAAATAGATGGATTATGAGAACTGGATGGAGCAAAAAACTGAAAAGTAGCTCATTCACTCCATTGGTTAGCTAATAGCTGAATTGTCCCAATCTCAAACTGTAATGTTATTTAAAAGTCATCGGGGTGTCTTTCTAATTTCCGCTGGTATTCTTTGAGAAGTATATCCCTTGTTTTTTTTGGTTTTTTTTTTCTAAAATGTTATTGTGGCACAGTTACATTCTAAAAATGATTTGTTGTAGATTGGTTTCAACCTAGTACAGTTATGTTGATTTAATAAATGTTCTTAAAGTAAGGTACATTAAGTGAATTGTGTTTTTATTGTAATCTTTATGTTGGTTTGCTACCAGTTATTCACAGAAACATCTCTATGTTTTTACATCTTTAAATATACTGTAGGTATTACTTGACATTTATATATGTCCATATTCCAAATTTGCACACCTGTCTCCTTGTCTCCCTAATTTTTGTGATGCAGATTGCTGACACTTTATAACACTATAACCCTTAGTCTTGAAGCTCGGTAACCTGCTGCTGTTGACCATTGCTGTCAGTGTGCAGGTTGCTGACAAGCCATGAACATGACTAAACACATATCTCTTTGCACCAAGGAAGAAGTTCACACTTGTTTATGCCCTCATTGTGG
Organism: Erpetoichthys calabaricus; assembly: GCF_900747795.2. Taxonomy (NCBI): domain Eukaryota; kingdom Metazoa; phylum Chordata; class Cladistia; order Polypteriformes; family Polypteridae; genus Erpetoichthys; species Erpetoichthys calabaricus. The sequence goes on along the minus strand of NC_041395.2, from coordinate 243,979,842 downwards.
AGACAATCCTTTACCTTGCCAAAGTGTGTACAAGTAGATGGAGGTATTCAAAAATAGTCTGACAAGTGTGACAGATGCAGAGTGTGCAAGGTGGCTGTTAGCATCAATCATCAGCCTGTGAAGTAGGACATTTTCACAGACAAAAGAGAAATGATAAAAGAAATTGAATTAAAACTTAGCATTGTCAAGGTTCAACCTATTCCTTATTGCATAACATTGTTGCGTTCAGAAAGAAGTGGTGTGTAAGTGATTTCACTCTCAACCAAGAAATGTTTTTTACAAGAGTCATTCAAAACCTTGGAGAAGTAATCTGAATTGTCTCTAATACAAATAATATATAATCGAAAAATAACAAAAAATAATACATGAGGAACCTCAGTTTTATTCTAAAATTTTATTATTTAAAATTTCAGAAAACTGTATTATTGTACATGGCATATGGTTTTTTTTTTTTTTTTTTGTTCTGATGATATTCATGTGCAGTCTAACTTCACAAAGACCATGAACCCAATTCAGTTAGTGTGTGCCTTGGAAAAACAGTAAGGTATAAGCAAATGTAAAGCAGTATCTATTTAAATTTGAATAACATGTTGTCAGTGCTATGGCAATAAAAATTTCAGTGAGCTTATCATTTTCCATTTTCTCAGAAAGAAAGAGGTTATGTCCTCTGTTTGATAATCACAATGCTTTCCTCTCCCTGTGATTATTGGATATGTGCTGTATACAGTACAAAATACTATTAATAAGATAAAAATGGAATGTCAGTTTAGCCACATGTTGCAGTGTCAAAATGTACAAAAAATTATCAGTTTACATTAAATGGTATTTGTGGTAATGATGTACTCTGTTAAAAGATTTTATATTAGCAAACACGATAAACTACATTGTGAGCCAAATACATACCTAAATTGTTATCAGTACACTGAAGTTAATAAATGCAGAGATTTTCTGAAACATACTGTATTATAAATAGTAGAACTACACAAGTAGAGTATTAGTGCTTGCCTTGGTTTCACTAGTTCTAAAGAGTGTGACAAAGGCTAGCAGATGGTGCCAGAGATGGCTAAAACTGTACCATTATACTGACAATATTTATGTTACAAGGTTACCCTGGTCCCTAAAACGGTATGCTTCTACCTTTTGTGCTCTAACCAAACAAGAGCAGCAGTACTGATATGTGACATGGTGGAGAAATAGTTCACAGCATGAAATTATCTTAATCCATATAATGAAATTATAATTTTAGCTTTGCACACACAATGTCTAAAAATGTATATATATATATCATAGAAAGTGGCAGTTCTGTGTGATGCTGGTCAGAATTAGGGATTGTTTTTTATAGACTGCACTTTCATGCATGATGTAATTGTTACAGTTAGGATTTTTCTAACCAACAGCATTCTACATTGTTAATTTATTGGTCAGCAGCCATACCGCATGCACTTCAGAAGAGATCATCCACCTGAAACTAAGCATGTTTCATCATAGCCAATACTTGTGTAGGAGACCATCTAGGAAATGCTTGGATTGCTGCGAGAAGAAGTGTTTGTGAGGTCAACAGGTGGTGCTTACCCTGTCATCTGAATGTGGATCCCAATGCCCCAGCATAGAGATGAGACACTGTTCTGTAAACACTGCGCTGTACTTCAGATGAGACATAAAACCAAGGTTCTGACCCTCTGTGGTCATATAAGATCCCTGGGCATCCTTTGTAAAGAACAGGTTGTATCCTAATGTACTGGCTAAATTGCCCTCTGTGGATTAGCTATTCTGACCCCCTAATCCCCTGACCACCCCAGAGGGTGCAGACCTATAAAAATACCTGGGAGTGCAGTTGGATGATAAATTGGACTGGACTGCCAATACTGATGCTCTGTGCAAGAAAGGACAGAGCCGACTATACTTTCTTAGAAGGCTGGTGTCTTTCAACATCTGCAATAAGATGCTGCAGATGTTCTATCAGACAGTTGTTGCAAGCGCCCTCTTCTACACGGTGGTGTGCTTGGGAAGCAGCATAAAGAAGAGGGATGCCTCACGCCTGGACAAACTGGTGAGGAATGCAGGCTCTATTGTAGGCACGGAGCTGGACAGTTTGACATCTGTGTCAGAGCGACGGGTGCTGGGCAGGCTCGTGTCAATCATGGAGAATCCACTGCATTCACTAAACAGTATCATCTCCAGACAGAGGAGCAGCTTCAGTGACAGACTGCTTCGGGGGGGTAGGGGGGGGGGGGGGGTTGTTTGGGGGTAAACATTAACATTATACAAAGTTACTGTCTCTTATACCTGCATTTTTATCACTCTGTGAATTTCCCCTTGGGGATTAATAAAGTATCTATCTATCTATCTATCTATCTATCTATCTATCTATCTATCTATCTATCTATCTATCTATCTATCTATCTATCTATCTATCTATCTATCTATCTATCTATCTATCTATCTATGTAATCATCACCTGTCTCAAATTGGCTATCGCTCACACCACTTCACCACCTAACAGCTAATGTGTGGTGAGTGTACTGGCACAAAAATGTCCTGCTGTCGCATCATCCAGGTGAATGCTACACATAAGTGGTGGTAGAACTGGCTCCCCACTCACTAAAAGCATTTAGAGTAGTGAGAAAAGCTCATATAAATGTCATGGCAGGTCAGGTTGGGGAGCATGCACTGGTACAGTGCGTTGCCAAATCCACCACATAATGAAACAGCTCATGATCCTGGTTGGCAACCCCTAGGCAGACATGCGGCCCAGTTCCACCCCTCAGAAATGATCATCTATCAAGAATTCTCCAAAGTGACACAGTACCAAAGGAGTCCAGTCTTTGTATCAGAAAAACCATGTAGCATCATAGGAAGCACCAGGACTGTAAAAATTTGGACCTTTGTCCTTTTACAAAGATAAAGGGAGTGCCACACACCCCTTTCCAGCAACTTCATGACCCCTCAGGCTCTCCCACTCCATCTACTGACTTCATAGGAAGAGTCAACAGAGACATAAATGTTGCTACTGAGGTAAGTAAACCTCTCAACAAGGTTGACATTCTCTCCACAGACATGCACATTGCCAATGGTTGTGCCTAAAAGGTCTTTAAACACCTGGATGTTGGTTTTCATCCAGGACACTTACAAGCCCAGACACTCATACTCCTTGTTCAGTCACTCAAGAGCCTCCATTGACCCCACGAAGATCACAGCATCATCAACAAAGTTGACCTTGCCCAACACCCAGTCCAGGCAATCATTGAAAAGAGCAGGAGCAAGAACACACCCCTGATGATTCCCAGCATTAGCTGGGAAAACACAGAGGTTCTGCTTCCACTCTACACAGCATTCACCAATACCAGTATAAAGGCCAGCCATGATATCCAGCAACTTTGGGAGGATCCCGCAAAGTCTCAGGATGTCCCACAGAGCAGCTCAATCAACTGAGTAGGACACTTTATAAAAATCAACAAAGGCTCCAAAGAAACTCTGCCAATATTCATGTGGTGCTCTATGAGAACTTTTAGTGCCAGGATGCAATCGATTGTACAGTAGTGCTTCTTTGGCGTAAAACCAGACTTCTTCAGTCGCTGGTAGGTGAACAAGTGATCACAGGTCCTACTGAGGATGACCCTAGCAAGGACTTTACTCTACACAGAGAGCAGTGTTATCCCCCTGTAGTTGCCACAATCCAGGGGCCTCATGTATAACGCTGTGCGTAGAATTCACACTACTACATGGCGTACGGACAAAAGCGGAAATGTGCTTACGCACAAGACAATCCAGATGCATAAATCTGTGAGTACGCCAACTTCCACGTTCTTCCGCTACATAAATCCCGGTCAGCGTGAAAAGTAATGCACGTGCATGCAAATGCTGACCCGCCCCAAGTCCTCCCAGAATTACGCCTCTTTGAATATGCAAATCAATATAAATAGCCCTTAAGTTCAGTGTTCTGTGAAAAGGCAATGGCAAAAGCAAGGGGGTAAATAGAAGAATTTCAGCGAATACCAAGTGGAGGCAAGGAAAAACGTACTATTTGTTGGTTTAAACAGTGGTATAATCAACAAAAGGAAGTTGATCGAGTAACATAGTGTGTCGGAGAAACTCGAAAGCTCAAGTTCACAAAGTTGCACAGTGCCCGAAATAAAAAAGAAGTTGTCACATATCAAAGTCGTCGTGAAAAGGCGAGTCATAGCCCACCATCTGAGTGTCATATGAAAGCTTATTAGGGTACAGAGAAAAAAAAGGCACACAGTGGGAAAAAAGCAGGAATTGTCAACTTTAATCTCTAAATTTCCACTTTAATCACATAGTTTATTTTGTCATTAAAGTAGAACATCATAAACTTCATCTTAAAATCATTTAATTTACTAGTTTCTCAAATCCTATCATAACTAAAGTAGCACATTAAATGCTTTGTTTTGTATTTGATCTTCTATGTGCTCCATGTGTGTGAATCACTACGTGCTTCCGGGCTTTCTCTTCCTTCGACAGGACACAGAATCCATTACATTCATGATATTACAGCTATCTGAATAATTAAAATTCTGAGATGTATGCGTGATATCATTTTCATGATGATAGGAGTTAAAGCATGTTATTAAATATGGGAACACATTGCCGCAGTGATTGTTCATGTCTCACGCACGATGCTTGCTGCGCCATGCGCGACCTTCGATGAAATACTTTATTGCAGCAGTACTGTCTCTTTCAAACGTACTAACCCCCAATTCCTGTCAAGCTTAGAATGCAGATTCTTCAGAACATTTAAGGAAAATCGAAATATCTTCGTAGTGCGTGTTTAATTATTCTATACATTTAGTGTTGCACCAGACCCAGCAAGAATACAGCGAGAGGCAGGAAAAATCCGTGAATGTAGCGCCAGATCCTTGCTAGCGCAGCAACACCGTGTCCTCACATGTTTAATTATTAACAATATAGTTTATGTAATTGAAGTTATAGTTTTGTCTGTATAATATAATAAACATACAGTATTTTGCTGCATTTCATCTTAAAAATGATATCGTCATCATATGTAAATACGCACTTTATGAAGTGGCTCAGGTTGTGCAGTATTAAAACTGTAGTACAAGTTTACAGTGAGGTAGTTGTACTTATAAGTACAAACAGTTCTACAAGGAGCACTTGATGGACTGATTGAGTACATTTATAGTTCTTGAGATGAAACTGTTTCTGAACCGCGAGGTCCATACAGGAAAGGCTTTGAAGCGTTTGCCGTGTGAGAGCAGTTCAATAGACAGCATGGCTGAGGCATCGTGTGCTTGATGCTGTATACCGATAATTCTTTTTCCGATCAGCTGCTGTAGAACTGTGATTCCCCACTCAGATATAGTGATACAAATACTCAGAGTGGTGCAGTGAGAATAATATGGAAAAAGATGATCCGCTGTGGCAAACCCTAATGGAAGCAGATGAAAAAGAAAAAGAAGGTGCAGTGAGAGTAACAACACTAAAGCAGCTATGGTATTTGGAATACTTTGGCTATTCCCTGGACCATTATATTGTTACAGATTAATTACAATCAAATGCCTTAAACTAATAAACAATATGCATTTAGTTTCAGTGTATCGATAAAGCTGCGTCAGGGATGTGGATCTAAAAAGGAAAGGGTAACCACACAGGAACAGTAGCACTGCTTTGACACTGGGTACCGCCAGTCTCCAAAACTGAGCGGAGAACTTGCATATGGCAGGGTTGGGGCTAGCATGAAAATGTGCGTGGCTTTAGTGAGATTGGGTGATTCACAGCTAATTGGAGGATCAACCTTAAGAACAGTGAACTCAGAAATGTCCAACATCCTAGTCGGAGGATCAGCTATATAAATGTAAAATATTATTATTAATATTAGAATTATTATTATTATTTTTAATATTATTATATGCCATCGTGCCAAAGGATGATTTCACTGTTTAGCCAACACTGGAGTGCTAGCAGGCCCTCGATTACCACAGGGTATTTCATATCTGCTAATAGGCCCATCCATCCATCCATTGTCTCCCGCTTATCCAAGGTCGGGTCGCGGGGGCAGCAGCTTGAGCAGAGATACCCAGACTTCCCTCTCCCCGGCCACTTCTTCTAGCTCTTCCGGGAGAATCCCAAGGCGTTCCCAGGCCAGTTGAGAGACATAGTCCCTCCAGCGTGTCCTGGGTCTTCCCCGGGGCCTCCTCCCGGTTAGACGTGCCCAGAACACCTCACCAGGGAGGCGTCCAGGAGGCATCCTGTTCAGATGCCCGCGCCACCTCATCTGACTCCTCTCGATGCGGAGGAGCAGCGGCTCTACTCTGAGCCCTTCCCGGATGACTGAGCTTCTCACCCTATCTTTAAGGGAAAGCCCAGACACCCTGCGGAGGAAACTCATTTCAGCCCGCTTGTATTCGCGATCTCGTTCTTTCGGTCACTACCCATAGCTCATGACCATAGGTGAGGGTAGGAACATAGATCGACTGGTAAATTGAGAGCTTCGCCTTGCGGCTCAGCTCCTTTTTCACCACGACAGACCGATGCAGCGCCCGCATTACTGCGGATGCCGCACCGATCCGCCTGTAGATCTCACGCTCCATTCTTCCCTCACTCGTGAACAAGACCCCGAGATACTTGAACTCCTCCACTTGGGGCAGGATCTCGCTACCAACCCTGAGAGGACACTCCACCCTTTTCCGGCTGAGGACCATGGTCTCGGATTTGGAGGTGCTGATTCTCATCCCAGCCGCTTCACACTCGGCTGCGAACCGATCCAGAGAGAGCTGAAGATCACGGCCTGATGAAGCAAACAGGACAACATCATCTGCAAAAAGCAGTGACCCAATCCTGAGCCCACCAAACCGGACCCCCTCAACGCCCTGGCTGCGCCTAGAAATTCTGTCCATAAAAGTTATGAACAGAATCGGTGACAAAGGGCAGCCCTGGCGGAGTCCAACTCTCACTGGAAACGGGTTCGACTTACTGCCGGCAATGCGGACCAAGCTCTGGCACCGATCGTACAGGGACTGAACAGCCCTTATCAGGGGGGCCGGTACCCCATTTTCTCAGAGTACCCCCCACAGGATTACCCGAGGGACACGGTCGAATGCCTTTTCCAAGTCCACAAAACACATGTAGACTGGTTGGGCAAACTCCCATGCACCCTCCAGGACCCTGCTAAGGGTATAGAGCTGGTCCACTGTTCCGCAACCAGGACAAAAACCACACTGTTCCTCCTGAATCCGAGGCTCGACTATCTGACGGACCCTCCTCTCCAGGACCCCTGAATAGACTTTTCCAGGGAGGCTGAGGAGTGTGATCCCTCTGTAGTTGGAACACACCCTCCGATCCCCCTTCTTAAAGAGGGGGACCACCACCCCGGTCTGCCAATCCAGAGGCACTGTCCCTGATGTCCATGCGATGTTGCAGAGTCGTGTCAACCAAGACAGCCCTACAACATCCAGAGCCTTGAGGAACTCCGGGCGTATCTCATCCACCCCCGGGGCCCTGCCACCAAGGAGTTTTTTGACCACCTCGGTGACCTCAGTTCCAGAGATGGGGGAGCCCACCTCTGAGTCCCCAGGCTCTGCTTCCTCATTGGAAGGCATGTTAATGGGATTGAGGAGGTCTTCGAAGTACTCCCCCCACCGACCCACAACGTCCCGAGTCGAGGTCAGCAGCGCACCATCCCCACCATATACAGTGTTGACACTGCACTGCTTCCCCTTCCTGAGACGCCGGATGGTGGACCAGAATCTCCTCGAAGCCGTCCGAAAGTCATTCTCCATGGCCTCCCCAAACTCCTCCCACACCCGAGTTTTTGCCTCAGCAACCACCAAAGCCGCATTCTGCTTGGCCTGCCGGTACCTATCAGCTGCCTCCAGGGTCCCACAGGACAAAAGGGTCCTGTAGGACTCCTTCTTCAGCTTGATGGCATCCTTCACCGCCGGTGTCCACCAACGGGTTCAGGGATTGCCGCCACAACAGGCACCGACCACCTTACGGCCACAGCTCCGGTCAGCTGCCTCAACAATAGAGGCACGGAACATGGCCCATTCGGACTCAATGTCCCCCACCTCCCTCGGGATGTGGTCGAAGTTCTGCCGGAGGTGGGAGTTGAAGCTACTCCTGACAGGGGGCTCTGCCAGACGTTCCCAGCAGACCCTCACAACACGTTTGGGCCTACCACGCCTGACCGGCATCCTCCCCCACCATCGAAGCCAACTCACCACCAGGTGGTGATCAGTTGACAGCTCCGCCCCTCTCTTCACCCGAGTGTCCAAGACATGTGGCCGCAAGTCCTAGGGTGTCCTGGTGCCAAGTGCACATATGAACACCCCTATGCTTGAACATGGTGTTCGTTATGGACAATCCGTGACGAGCACAGAAGTCCAATAACAAAACACCGCTCGGGTTCAGATCGGGGGGGCCATTCCTCCCAATCACGCCCTTCCAGGTCTCACTGTCATTGCCCACGTCAGCATTGAAGTCTCCCAGCAGAACGAGGGAGTCCCCAGAAGGTATGCCCTCTAGCACCCCCTCCAGGGACTCCAAAAAAGGTGAGTACTCCGAACTGCTGTTCAGTGCATACGCACAAACAACAGTTAGGACCCGTCCCCCCACCCGAAGGCGAAGGGAGGCTACCCTCTCGTCCACCGGGGTAAACCCCAATGTACAGGCTCCAAGTCGGGGGGCAATAAGTATACCCACACCCGCTCGGCGCCTCTCACCGGTAATAGGCTAATAGGCCTTTTTAAGTTAAAAGGAGTCAAATCCATTTGGCGCTTGAAATGTTAAAAGGACAATTTTGAAATCAACTCAAAACTTAACTGTAATCCAAGTAATGTTAAGAACTGGAATTATATGATTATCATTTATACCAATTCAGTCTTACCCTTGCAACAAAGATATAATTTGTTAAGAAACTTTGTGTCTGATAGTCACTTGAGATGGACAGATTTCAAAAGAAAAAATATTACTACATTTATTTAAAGAAATACAAGTCTCAGACACGGAAAACAGTTTATAGCAAGGAAATAAATCAAGAGTGTCGCTAGGCAGTGGCCCACGGGACCAGTGTCTTGAATCTATTTTATGTTGCCCTAAATGTATATGCAGAATGGGAGTAGGAAACAATGATCAGTGCCCTACTTTTTATTGTTATTTTCCGTCAGATACATTAAGTCCAGTTTCCATCTCTCTAATTTGTCTCTGTAGGTTTATTCCTGAACTGCTGATGTGAAGTTTAGGAATTATTAATTTTTAGCAGTTTATTATATTCCAGTCTGATCAGAACCATCTGCAATGAGACCCTACAGAATTAAATGTTTTGATTCCCTAACAAATTAATTTATTTCATTTATTAATACGATGCCAGTCACTAATGTGCTACTTACAAGCAGAAGAAACTGAAAAACTAGTTTGTCATTCATTTCATTTCCATCTATTTGATTGTTTACATTATATGGGGCAGTAGTTAAATTGTTAATTTTCCTTTTTCTCAGCACTCTTTGCTTCCATTCTTAAAACAGCAACATTCTTAAAGATACTTAATCCAAATTATGACTTGTCATTAAGTACAAACCACCCCGAATAGAGTGCCAGTCAATACATTTATAATTATAATGACCACTGCTTCTTATTAATTTAAAAAAAATATTTGGTGTCTTTAAGTAATCAGTTTTTGCTTTTGAGATCACTCTTCATACATTACACCATCAAATACTGCCTTCCAAAACAAATAAGTATACATTAAATGTAACAAGATAAAATTCAACATCTTTTAATAGATGATAAATTAATAAGGAGCAAGCATAAATGTACATGTACATAAGATAATATGTAGGAGTAGATTAACAGTATGACATGACAGAACAGTGGAATTAGGATAAATATAATTGTCGCATGATATTCAAAGTGCAATAGTCAATTAAAATGCAAAAGAGAAGAGATGCATTTTTATGTATGGATTTAACGTGTCTAATGATGAAGCTTCATGAACAGACCAGGGGAGAGACTTTCAGTGAGTAAGAGCCAGAATGCTAAATGAGAACTCACTGTCAATTGTAAAATGAGCGTTTGGTATGCTAAGAAGGCATCAGAGAATTTCAGTCATGTGGCTCATTGATATGATATGAACAACAATGACGGTCAATCAGGCCTGTTGAGTGGCTGATTCTTCAGTGATTATTGAAAAGCAAATTTCTATTCTACTCTGTAGTTTAGCGGTGATGTAGACATGACATAGTATTTATTGATCTTCAAAGAGGAAGGGTCACATTCTGGCAGTATTCCCAAAATAAGTCTGGAATCCAATGGGAAGTGATTTTTGTTTTTATGTTACTGGTTTTAATATATTAATTTAATGTATCTTTGTAATTCATAAAACACCAAATACAGTTTTGTATTAAATACTCAGAAACGTGAGGCACACCATAGGGAGAGGAGTCAAAAACAGGTATTGCATACATCAAGAGAAGTACAAGCATTTCTAACATGAGCAAAATCCAGTAAGCCCAGTAGGCTATAGTTCTTAAGGTTCTAAAGTAGATTTCATGGCCGCCAGCACTAAAAGGCAGTAATGAAATGAAGCTGGGTTATCATAGTTTGATTTCTAGTGTCAGCAAGTAAGGATGAGTCATTTACAATGTTTAAAAGAGATGTCTCAGAGCTGTTTTAAATTTAAAACCAGGCTGTCTGTTTGCTGGTGATGTGTTAACAGTATTATCTATGGGTATGGATTAAATTCAGAAAGTGAATATTTGGTCCAGTCTAGAACATGAGAGAATAGCAAAGAGTGAAGCAAGTCGGAATAAGCGTAAGCCACCCTAATTGGAATATTCATGAGTAATGTAATGATTTACTGCATGAGGTGCACTATATCATAAACAAAAAATATTTGGAATATTAGGATGTGAACTTCACTTTAAATGTTTAAAGTCTAAATATTCATAACTGCAATAGAATATTTTCATTTTAACCCTCTCTGTGTGGTTCTTGGAGGGCTAAGACCTCCAGCTAAGAATCAAATATCAAAAATATCACTATATTTGTGACCAGCAACCTCGAATAGCATAAAATGACACTCCACATGCCTGTATTACCAATCTCTATTTTTTTTAAGTTTTGTGAAAAGTAGAAACTTTGACCTTTTGTATCCCAACAGAGGATGAACCCCTGGGGTCTATTCATATGGCACGGACAACTTTCAAGTCCTTCTGACCATTTTTGCTGAAGATACCTATTGATTTTCTTCTTCAAAAAGGGGGAGAACCCCAAAAAGCTTGACGTCTTTCATAAATGCATAACAAGATGTGGGAGTTTTCTCATACTGGTGATTCAGAAGTTGCTTGCCAAAAAAGAAAAACTGAGGTGATTTCAAAGCGTTTTTAACTGCCATCATTTTTATGACTACAACAAGAGATGGGGAGAGGTAGAGAAATCATTAAGATGGATGAGATTGTGAAGGGACAAAGCAGTGAACAATGAAAGACCTACCCAAAGAGGTTAATCGTCTTTAATAAGATAACAGAATTGTTTTGCTCCTCAGTGAACATTTGACTACAGGAAGTATTTCTTTATAGCACACAGAGATGTGAGGACCAGATTAAGCCATGAACAGAGGGACCTGGTAGATTGCCAGTTACATTCCAGTCATCATCCAAGGGTATTGATCTCACAGTTTTTCAGAAACCTAATTACTTTTTAAGTCTACTTTATTCTTGATGGTAATTGTAACTGTTATAGGTGTCAAAGTGAAATTATGCAGTTGTTCAGTTTCCTCAGTAGTAAATGAAATGGAGAGGTGAGTAAAAAAAGAGAATATGAAGTTGGAAAGTCAAGGAGCAGACATTAGCTTCATCTGATTGAAGTTGATAATATGGAATTGGTCTGTTGTTTGCTAATATAATGAAATTAATTTTAATAATTAAATTTGGTGTTTCATGAATGCATGGGGTCCAACTGGCTAAATTAACCACTTTGCCTAATATTTATCGATTGACAATGTGAAACTCAATGAGACTAATCAATTCAGTAAGGAAAAATGATTAATACTCATATTTGAGGCTAGATAAATATTTAATCCATACATCCAGTTTATGCACCTTCTTCTGCCTTATAGTGAGTGGGAAACTGAGATATGAGTCTGTCATAGGGCACACTCATGCATACACCCACGCTAAATCAATTTAATGTCATTATCAACTTAAAAGCATATATTGGGACTATGGGATTTTTAGCATTGACTTCTGGCTCATAAATATTAATATTTTTACAGAGTATGCCTTAACCACTCTTAAACTCTGTAAAACAGTACTAAAGGCCAGTTTTATCAAAAAAAGCTTCAGAAATGATTTCTGTAACTGACTGTAAAGAGTCTCTCACTTCTATTAAGAAACCTACAGTTCATGCCTGCATGATAATTATTATGGGGCCAACAAAGCCATAGCACATTAAGTTTTTATAAGCATTTTTTCAGAAAAAAAGCATAAGAGATTAAGCTTAACAATGTAAACATACAGCAGACTATCTACAAGGTGAACACCAAGAAAGTTCTAAATAAAGATTATATAATATGTATACTGAATGCATAAAGCTAAATTATTAAATGTATGTCTAAATGATGTACCTCTGAACATTTCATATGCACTTATAAACTGGAAGACATACCATTCAGCTTCTTATACAGTATTTGTTTAAAACTTTAGGAACTTTATTAATCTTTCAGGTGTTTTTTTCATTGTATTTGAATTTTGGAGTGTTTGCAGTGATCACTATTTCTGGTTTGGTAACTAATCTGATTTGGGAAACTTCAATATGCAGTCATTAAAATTTGAAATGTGTCAAATATTATAATTATAGTACAGTGCAGTATTGGACCAAACCGTTCCTTTCCACTAAAAAAAGGAATGCTTTTTATTATTTTACAGTGCCCTGTCTTTATTTGAGACCTAGATTTTCCCCAAAAAACAATGAAAGGATTTAATTTCAAAAGTTTTTTGTCTAGGTATATTCACCTAGGCCTTTATTAAATGGATAATTTAGTGGTCCTTATGAGCAGCAGGCACTACAGCTAATCTTGACATCTTATAATGATGTGATTTCAGTGAAAGCCGTGGTGTGGTAGGTGGGTGGGTGGTGGTCTTTAAAGGGCGATGGGCCTGGATTGAAAAGGTGAGAGAGAGTGTTAGTTTGTTTAATCTGATATGGAAAAGCAGGTGGGCCACAGCATTTTTAAAACAGCTAAGAACCTGTATTTTATAGGCCAAGTGGCTTACTCTTGTGTTTTGTGTTCATTTTCATTGGTCATTCTATATTTTTATTTGTGTTACATCAGCTCAAGAAGGTGTTATCTATTAAAATAGTACAAAATAAGTTATTATTTAAAAAAAGTAAATAATAAATCTGTTTCTTACCTGAGTGATCCAATTACATAGTTGTGGTGAATCGGGTTATTTTGGCAGAATAAATAACAAGGAAAGGAGCCATCCATGAAGTATGGGCTAGTCTATAACTAGGTACATTAACAGAAGATCACTGTTACTCACACTGGATCTAATTTAGAGTCTTAACTAATCTAATCTGTAGTTTTTGTGGGTTTTTTTTTTATATGTGATAAGAAAAGCATTGCATTCAGAGAATGTGCAACCTCCACCTGGACAGTAGGCTTGCAGGGCCAGATGTAATTCTCAAATGACTTCTTCCTAAAATACGCGCCCCCAGTTTCTCCAGTCTACGTGTTTTAAACCACCGCTAAGGTTTCAAGGAGAGACCAAAAAGTAATGAACAAAAGACTGGATGCTGAGTGAAAATAAAAAGCTAAAATTGCTGTTATCCATTCAGCAGCTCATTAGCACCAGGTAACTGAAGCTTAATAATTAATTTGCAAGTGCTGCAACATTGGAGACAGAGAGAGAGATACAAACGTAGACCACTGCATCTACTGGACTTAACATATTTGAGAACTGCTTCTGTCTGCTACAATATCTTTCAGTCATTTTAACTATTGCATCTCTGTATGACATAACAGCATATGGAGTCTAGATAAGCATTGTGTTCTATGGATATATACAAGTTAAAACACTGTGGCTGTTTTGTCATGGCATGCTTGCATTTCCAATTAAACAGTAATATTCATAATGTTATGTTATTCATTTAGACATACATTCAGAAGGTGGTTGTTGTGCAGCCTCATCTGTGCATCTACAGTTGTAGTTACGCAAAACTGTTGATTCAAGGATTTTGAGTACTGAAATCTGTATCTCCTTTGGTTCTTCATTATCATCTCTCTTAATGGCAGTCCTTTTGATGGCTTGTGACATACCATTTACTTCAAAAGGAAATTTTGCAGTTCATATTTTCATGAATGTAGCTGCCAATTCTTTCAAACTCACATCAACTCCTACACTATCATTGTCACACTGAATAACAGAGAACACACACAGCACCTGCGACAACATGTCATTTATGTTTGGTCAATCGATGCAGTTGAATGCTATAGAAAGATTTTATTTTTGCATCAGGTTATATTCCTGTTTAATACAGGCTATGTATATTTTTAAAACATGCAATGTGCTCTCTGTATACGTGACATACATTTCTATTCATTAAGTCATTAACAGATTAATTTAAACTGCTATTTGCTACTCCTTAAATCAAAACAGGGGAGACCATGATAGTTTTGTTAATGCCAATAATAGTGTATCTTGTGTTGTATGTTTCAATAAAGTAACTTTGGTATGAAGTTTTTAATCAAACTTTTTAAGTGCTCTAACCTTTTCTATAGATGCTGTAGATAATGACTAATAACAGATACCCAGATAGATTGCATTACATTTGTCCTATGGGAGGAATGCATCTTTTTATAGAAGCTTAATAAATTCATACATAAATATTATAATAAATAAAAACAACACCCCTCAAGTACACATCTGAACTGCTAAAAAGAACACTTCTGACTTGTCCAAAGATTTAAACAGCAGACACAGGTACAGAGAGGCATTATAAATGCATGTTGCCATTGATCATCAGCTGAAAATACTTGGTGCCAGTGTGTTAGAGAGAAGATGTGCAGCATTGTTCTTAATGGTACTGACTATTTTTTAGTTCCCTTCTCAACTAGTAATGCTAATGTGTGGTGAGTGCTTATAATAACTGAACCTGCCTTTTTTAATCAACATGTTGATTTAGTGAGCCTCTCTTAAAGTCATGTTAATGGCCCAGCACATCACAGTGTAGAAAATCATGTTGTAGAATATGTAAAGAATGTCACTATCCATATTAAGGGAGCACAGTCTCCTAAGAAAAAAGTCTACTCAGCCATTTCTTATATAGTTCCTCTGTGTCATGAGACCAGTTCAGCTTGTCATTGATGTGGATTCCAAGCACTTGTAGCATTGCACTGCCTCTACCTTTACTCTTTGAATAGTGACCAGACATACAGTAAAGGCTCTTTGCTGCTGCGAATGTGAATAACAGATTTGTTGGTTTTGCTGATGTTAAACTGCAGGCAATTGTTTTTGCAACCAGAAACAACATTGATGCTGTTGATGCAGTAGGCATAGTGCAGAGGGACTGGCCATTGGTGGAATGAAGGAAAATCGTTTAAAAATTTGTTCAGGGTGTAAAAGGTAGTAATCTCAAGTTACATGCCTGTTTTGATGCTTTGATGTTGAACCAAACTTTTGTAATTCTGGGTTGTCATGTGTAGTTACTAGACAATCCGAGAGATCAAATATTTGGACTTTAGGAGACAGAAATCTCCAAAGTAAACACAATTCAAACATTAATAACTCTATACAAAAATCACTCTTTTCAAAATGTAGAACTTTAACTTCTACAAGGCACCACTGTTCTGTCCTGGTTACATTTAAATTTTCTACAAAGTCATATATGGTATTAATTAATTATGGATTTAATAGTAATTGAAGAATGCTTGTGAAAACATCAAAGGAGTATAAAAAATACATTGCACTGTTTCTACATATATCACTATCTGTTTAGTGTACTTCAGATGAAATTTGAACATTTTGTGCATGAATTAAAGAGTTTATATTGTACCCAACAAATAGCTGGAGTAGGAAATAATCGTAGATAATATTTTGCTTCCTAGGTTGTATTCCACTGGTTTAACTCTGATCTGGATTGTCACTATCACAGGCTAGAGAAATACATACACCCTAAGCACATCTCAAAATATTTTCTGCATTAGTGCTTCTATTTGTAGAACGTGCTACAAATAATCCTAATTTTTTCCACAGCTGTCTATCAGTTTTCATTCCTGTTTAATTCAATATTGAACACAAGGACCCAAAAATGATCTGGATAAGAATGGGTACAAGGCAGATACTAACCTAGATAGCATGTTGGTCCACACAAACATATCCACATAACTGCTCAATCCAAGGCAATTTAATATTGTAAATACTGGTATCTTTGGACTGTGATGGGAAACTGAAGGCATTGGTGGAAACTCAAATCAGATAGATGGACTACAGGCAAATGGATTTGCAGGCTGAGAGCTTCATAGCTCATATGCGAACCTGGGCACAAACATCCATCCATCCATCCATCCATCCATTTTCCAACCCGCTGAATCCGAACACAGGGTCACGGGGGTCTGCTGGAGCCACTCCCAGCCAACACAGGGCACAAGGCAGGAACCAATCCCAGGCAGGGTGCCAACCCACCGCAGGACACACACAAACACACCCAGACACCAAGCACACACTAGGGCCAATTTAGAATCGCCAATTCACCTAACCTGCATGTCTTTGGACTGTGGGAGGAAACTGGAGCGCCTGGAGGAAACCCACGCAGACACGGGGAGAACATGCAAACTCCACGCAGGGAGGACCCGGGAAGCGAACCCGGGTCTCCTAACTGCGAGGCAGCACAAACATCTAAGATACAATATAATTATATGAGTTTTTTTGTCTCTCTCTCTCACTCTCTCCCTCTGTATATATACAGTGTATACTGTATATATATGTGTGCATGTGTCTGTGTATATGAATATATATACAGTGTGATAAAATGTACAAATATATATACTGTATATATAAATATATATATATTAGAGATGGAAATTGTGTGTCATGTTAAAGGGAGTGAATACATATATGATAAATTATTTAGTGTTTTATATTTGTAATTAATTTAGACTAGTTTGCAGGGATCTGTTTCCACTTTGACGTTAAAGGGCCTTGTTCTGTTGATTAGTGTTGGAAAAGACAAACTAAGTCCACTGTGATTCAATGCTGTATGTCGTTGTACTTCATAAATATTATGTATATAAAATTTATGTTTGTATACGTGTGTATTTAAAGATCAAGAAAAATAAGGTAAATTCTTTATTACGGGTTTGAACTATGCTCAGTGATATTCATGCTACAGTCTGTTTTACCCTCACAGTCTTGTATTAATTTTTAAACACTAAAGCATTTCTCTCCCATTAATATGCAGGGTCTATTTCTGGATTGGAAGGGCAAGTTGCACAAACAAGGCCAACACAAGTCACAAGAGTAACAGCAGTGTCTGCCCCAGCTGTAACTTTCATGGCAAGTGACTGGATGGATCAAACATCAGCAGGTCTGGCATTAAAGCAATGATTTTTATAAATGTTTTATAAATTAGATAAGCTGAAAAAGTGTTTATTCCAATTTGACAAAATATTGACCAGACTAATGAAATGTATTATCAATGAAGTGCAAAATTAATTTCACTTTAAGAACTGGAAGCTAATTATATTAAAATAAACATACAACCAATAATTATATGGATAAATTAACTATAAATGCAATAGTTTCATTAAAATCTAATTTTCGATTGTGTATTTAGTTTTTTCCTACCACAATTTGTATACCTCCTCTCTTCAATGGCTTCAGAAAACAGTAAATAGATATGATTTTATTATTAATATGCAATAAATTGAGAAATAAATACATCAATTTTTTATATACAGGGTACTAATATTTATAATTAAAAGCGGTAGTGAACAATAGCTTGATACCATATTAATATTTTATGTCACTTCAGATGGCTATCAACTTTTGAAAATACTGAACATTTTAGACTAAAACTGATCTTTCCAAACGCTAATAAAGTAATAAGTAGTGTGGCGGACAGCCAGGTCTAGGGGCCAGGACGCCCCTTCGACATATGTTCCAGGGGAGCAATCATGGGCTGCTCAGTACCTCTCCCGGGACACATGGTGGCAACCTTCCTGGCTGACAGCGATGCCTCAGCTTCCCACAGGGCTCCATGGGAGATGGAGTTCTCCACAGCCCTGTTGGGATCTGGAGTGGCCGCCAGGAGGCGCTGCATTGATCCCTGAGCCCGGCTGGATGAGTCCAGAAGTGCAACCAGAAATAGGTGATCAAGCACCTGGAGCACTTCCAGATGGGCTATAAAAGGGGCCAGCAACCACCACTCAGGAGCCAGAATGTGTGGTGGAGGAAGAGAGAGTGCTTTATTGTATGTTTTATTTGGGGTTTGTGCTTGGAACTGTGTACTGCCTGTGGGACACGGGGAAGACGTGCACCCACAGGTGAAGAAAAAATAAATCGTTTTGTTTATTTTATGTGTGCCTCCGTGTCCAGTCTGTGTCGTGGTCAGGCACCTATATAGCGCCTTTTTCACAATAGATTGGTGGTGTATTCAGTTAATCCATTTGGACTAATGTACATCAACTTGCACACGTCTTCATTCCTAAAATAGTCATTGTCCTAGCTTTCAATTTAATAATATAATTGTACTCAAGACATTCCTCATTGTTTCAAGCCTTTGTCCCAGAGAATTTGATGCAGTGGGTCTCATGGACATCTGGGGCGCTCCCCTTTATTTGTATCATAGGTAGCTGCACAGTGCCTCAGTCATGTGTCGGTGGTTCAAATTGCCACCACAGAAAAGAAAGCAGAGAGAAGCAGAGATTAGTAAAGATTGCAAATAACTGAAGAATATAATAATTCTGAGCATTTATAGTCTATTAGGAGTATAAGTAAAATGTAGCTATAAAAAAGCCAAATTTAAAAAAAAGGGTTTTTAAGTGTTTTTTCAAAATGTTCCACAATGCTAGCTGGCGTATAACTATTGGTAAAGTATTCCAGATTTTTGGCGCATAACAGCAAAAGGCCACCTCACCACTTCTTTTATGCTTAGCTCTCAGAATAATAAGCAGACCACTGTTAGATGATCTAAAGGTAAAATTTGGAATTTAGGAGGCAGGCACTCTAAATTATAAGAAGGAGCAAGATTATTTAAGGCTTTATATACCATTAGTAGTATTTTAAAATTAATTTCTAAAGGGCACAGATAACCAATGGAATGATGGTAAAAATGGCGAGATACTGTATGCTCTGATTTTCTTTTTCTAGTTAAGATTCTTGCTGCTGCATTCTGGACAAAATGCAACCAATTGTCTGTCTTAGGTAGTCCAGCTAGCAGTGTGTTACAGTAATCAATAATAACAAAGTGTGAATTAATTTCTTAGCACCTTGCATTGTTATAAATGGTCTAATTTTTGCAATATTCCTAAGTGAAAAGGCGCAATCCTCATAATCTGGTTAATGTACAATTTAAAGTTCAGGTTAGAGTCCACGATTACACCTAAAATCTTTACCTTCACATTGACTTTTGCTAAGGGGTCAAGTTTATTTCTAATGCTCTCACATCTTCTATTTTGGCCAAACACAAAGATTCAGGGGCGGCACGGTGGCGCAGTGGGTAGCGCTGCTGCCTCGCAGTTGGGACACCTGGGGACCTGGGTTCACTTCCCGGGTCCTCCCTGCGTGGAGTTTGCATGTTCTCCCCGTGTCTGCGTGTGTTTCCTCCGGGCGCTCCGGTTTCCTCCCACAGTCCAAAGACATGCAGGTTAGGTGGATTGGCGATTCTAAATTGGCCCTAGTGTGTGCTTGGTGTGTGGGTGTGTTTGTGTGTGTCCTGCAGTGGATTGGCACCCTGCCCGGGATTGGTTCCTGCCTTGTGCCCTGTGTTGGCTGGGAGTGGCTCCAGCAGACCCCCGTGACCCTGTGTTCGGATTCAGCGGGTTGGAAAATGGATGGATGGATGGACAAAGATTCAGAAAGTATTCAGACCACTTCACTTTGTGGATATCTTGTTGAAGATCTAATTTTAAATGGATGATTTTACAATTTTTGCCCATCAGTCTACACTCAATAACCCATAATGACAAACCAAATGCACCAATTTATTGCTGACCGAGTTGACTAGAGTAATATTTTTTTTAGAACTTGCCAAAACCAGCAACACTAATAAATTTTTTGTTATTATTAATTCACAGGGTCTTACATGTTTTCTGACTGTTGGAGAGCCCATTAAGGTTTGTTTTGGTCAGTACTGCTCCTGGACGCTACTTCTTATGCATTCAGTGCACATTACTTTTGGTTACACCTGTGTCTCTTAACCTTCTTGACCCGTAACCCCATTTTTCCTTTTTAGATTCATTGATGACCCATTAGCAGACGTTTAAGTCTTGGCTTTGGCATGGCCACTCAAAGACAGAGATTTGTCCCACAGCCATTCTAGCTTTGTTGAGGCTGTATCTTTCAGGTCATTGTCATGCTGAAAGGTAAACTGTTGCCCCTGTCTAGGGTCAGGTGCATTCTGGAACAGGATTTCTTTATGGACCTCCTTGTGTTTGGTTACATTCATCCTTCTCTCAATTCTGACCCATCTCCCTTTCTCTGTAGCTGAGAAAAAAACCTATGCTGCCACACCCTGCTTGATTATGGGTATGGTATTAGGTAGGTGATCAGCAGTGCCTAGTCTTTTCCAAACATACTACTATAGTTTGTGCCTATTTTTTCTGATATGTCTAGAGAATCTTTTCTTCATGCCCTTAGAATCCTTTAAATGTCATTTGGTCTAAGTGGGTTGTCATATGTCTTTTACTCAAGACTGGCTTCTGTCCGGCCACTGTACCAATAACGTCTGATTGATGGAGTGTTGCTGAGATGGTCAGTCGTCCAACCTACTTATTCTCCCAGCTCAGGAGAGAGCTTCTGAAGTTTTTAGAGTGACCATTCAGTTCTTGGTCACCTCTCTGACCCTTCTTGCCCAGTTACTCAGTTTGGCTGAGGGTCCAACTCTAGGAAGAATCCTAGTGGTTTGAAAATGTTTACCATTTTATCATTTTTAAGGCCCCTGTGTACGCTTAAAGCATTAGAAATGGGTTTATATCCTTGAACTGTTTTATTCCTCACTACAGTTTGGTCTATAGAACTACAGAGAATTTCTTTGACTTCCTTTTGTCCTGACACAGAGTGTGAATTGTGGGACCTTATAAACACAAGTGTGTGCCTTTCTAAACCATGTTCAATCAATTCAGTTTGGAACAGGGGGACTCCAGTCAAGTTCTAGACACATGAATCTGACCACAGTTTGGAGTGCCACAGCAAAGGATCTAAATACTTACATGAATGAGAGATTTCAGTTTTTTAGTTTTAATACATTTACAGACTTTCCTGAACATGTTTCCACTTTGTCATTATGGGTTACTAAATGCAGATTAATTGGCAAAAATGACAGTAATTTCCACTTTAAAATATATTTACAACACAATAAAGTGGGCAGAAAGTGAAGGGTTATGAATACTTTCTGAATCCAGTTTATATTTATGCAGAATTTACTTCATATAAACCAGAAAGTAAGAGTTTATTGTTGTAGCCATGCAGGCAAGCTGTACTGCAGTAAGGAAAAGTGAAAAATGATTCTTATTAATAATTGTGTTTATTTGTGACTTTCTCTTATGTGACTTTTAAAGAAACTTTGATTGTTAAAGTTGAAATTTTGTATATTCTTTTCAAATTTAATTAATATTACAGATATCCCCCATGAAGATAACTTGCTGAAGGATGTAATTTGCGTTGTACTATGCATTTTATATTCTAAAGGAATTTTTTTTGCAGTTTTCTGGCAAAAGTTTAACTGAACATTTTTTTCTGGAAATATATGGAGAGTGTTGTTTTGTACCTGGTGTAGGTATTGGTCTTGTCACATCTTGACTACCGTAGCTCTCTGTAGGCAGACATTTCTACATGTGCTATCAAGTCACTGCAGATAATTCAAAATGCTGCGATACATCTTATGTTTGTAAGTCGCTGTGGATAAGCGTCTGCTAAGTGAATAAATGTAAATGTACCTTTTTTACTTGCAAGGCAGACAACACTGTTTTAGTCAGAAGGCTTAGCACTTTTGACACAAACAACATTTGTCATTAATGTCCAAATCAGGCAGTAAATCAGCTGCTCCAGTAGGTGTATTATGTCAATTCAGAGCAGTTAGGTGACTATGAAATATTGTTAAACTATTGATTTCATTTTACAGAGTGTTTGATAATGTAGTGATCTCTTTATCTAACTCGTAAAATGATTTATGTGCTTATTAAAGAACATTCTTCATTTATACTCGCTGGTGACATATTCATGTACATAATAGAAATGATAAAATTGATTTATTCTCCTTATATGTTAAAAGAATGACTCTTAAATAACCTTTATAATTTTTTGCTTTTTTAGAGCTAAATTTTATTCCATAGCTTTGTAATCATGAAGGAACACTTTCACTGTGACACATTACAAAATGAATCATTCTGACAGGCCCTCAACTTAAAGTGAAGTCCTGGGTAGTATGCAGAGGGTCATAATTTAAGTTGACTCATAAAATTTGTTAAATTTATATGTCAAGTCAGTAAAACGTGTAAAGGTCCTTATCTGATTGGACACATGGGAAAATGAGATTCACTCACTTTAACGTAATCTTTTGCATCATTACCTGTGTGCAGCATTGTGGCACATTGCTGTCCTACAGCTACAGAGTCCTGTGTTTGAGTCAGATATGTACACTGTCTTGAGCAGAATTTGTATGTTCTGCCAGTGTCTGCTTATGGTTTCTTACAGCGCCTTCCTGTGCTCCTTTCACATGACAAAGACATAAGTGTTGTTAAATCTGTACTGGCCCCATTTGTCTTTGAGCACTGCAGTGGACTGGCATCATCTTTAGTGGTAATTCAAACATTGTGCCCCGTATAACTAAAAAAGAGGCTACAGTTCCCAAGAACCAGAACTGGATGAGAATGTCAGAAAATGGATGGGTGGTCCATCAACTCTCTAAAATTTTAACATACAGTGGAACCTTGGTCACGACCGTAATTTGTTCCAAAACTCTGGTCGCAACCTGATTTGGTCGTGAACTGAAGTAATTTCCCCCATAGGATTATATGTAAATACAATTAATCCGTTCCAGACCGTACAAGCTGTATGTAAATATATACACTCGCTCACGCTCTTGTGCTCTCTGTCTCTCTTGCTCGCTCGCTGCACAAGGAATGCACAGGGAGAGACTGAACACGTGCGGAAATCATTGGTGCTTATGAACTGGAAGGGAAACTGGCTTGTTCGTCACCCGAGTGTGTGGTTGTGAACAGATGCAAAAGTTTAGCGAACTTTTTGGTTGTAACCCGATTCATACGTGGTCTAAGATGTTCGTGACCCAAGGTTCCACTGTACATGAAATTTCCAGATAAACAACAACCATAGTACAAAATACCTAGGTTCATCCTCTGTGTTCAAGAGTACTTTCCAAGATGGTGCTCTTGGTCTCAAGGATACCACTGTAGCTCCCTGTTAATGCAAAGATAAAAACAGTTTCTGTTGATTGTGCAGTAACTTCCCACTAAACTATCCATTTATTTCTATGCTCTGCATTCTTCATAATTTGTTAAGCAAACAATACATTAGTTCTGTAAATGTTAGTTGTTAGAGTGTGGATATTTGTAGAATAAATACAGTAATATGATCACTTCTAATGACTTGTGCACAATTACATCACTGTTATGCTATTATGTAGTTTTATTTTTAATGTCCATTTTATTAAAATAAAGTACTATCATCACCAGGTCTGTTTTCTCGGTTTAACCCAATTATCTGGTGCTTAAACACGGTATCATGTAGTCACAAAGGTTGTTACCTATTCTGGTAGCAAATGGCCTTGGACAGCTCACCGGTTTATTATAAGGACCACTCATGCACACATGTACACTCACATTACGCATAGGAGCAAATCTGAATTTAACAATTAACACCTGAAACATGTAACTTGAATCATGTGATACACTGTGTAATTTAAAGCCAGTATCACATTATGCAACTTATATTCAGAGGAGATGTCGGTCTTGGCGCCAATGTCACTAAAAGGCATGACTAAAAATGACTGAGCATGTCAAATTATGCAACTGCATAACAACTTTCCAGCACAGTAGCACACTTCCAAAGAATCATGTGCTGGTCTCTGTTTCTGACAGCCAGTAATGTACTGCGAGTATGTCGAGTTCAGTCACAATCTTTTCTCCATTCAGCTGAGGTATGTAAAACATGAAACATCAGACAGATGAGGTTCTGTTCTGCTTTTGAAGTCCAAAACACCCATTTTTACTGGTTCCTCATTGTTGCATTATATATGCATTGTAGTTCCGGGTGAGTGCTCATTGGTTGTTAGCCGTCATGCACACAGAACCCAACTCCACGACTTAAGACAAAAATGAAACTCTGATTTTGTTAGGGCAAGTCACGGATTAGTTGGAGTTGTCCCTGACTATGTCAGTTACAGGGGCACATCATGACCGCCCCAGCCTGTCTAAGGTCATGTAAACGAAGTATATGACTAAAAATCGCTGGAAAAGTCATCTAGTGTGACATGTCCTTAAGCTTCTGACTTGCCCAGTAACTTTCCACAGTCTAAAATTATTTACTGCTTGTTTATATAAAGTATTTCTATAATCTATTATATAAAAAAACTTTGGACAAAACAAGACGTGACCTTCTCAGAAAGACACTTTCACGTCCCATGAGACTAGATGTTTAGGAAAAAGACAAAAGTAGAACATCGTAAAGAATTCAAAAACATTGGCGCGATACACATGCAGAGCAGGTTAGAGATAATGGAAGTAGTAAAATTCGAAAGTCTCAAAAAATTATAGTAAAGATTACTTTAGCGCAAACACACGGAAAATATTACTTGGTGAAATACTAGAACAGCGAAAAGAGAACGAATAGTGTTTGAGGATGACTGGGGGAGAAGAGAGACAAGGCAGTAAGACAAAAGGACAGCTGCTGTACAGGCTTTTAAATGTTGGAAATGCCGCACGAGATGCAGATCATGCAGTAGCAAGTCAGCAGCTGATCGAGCAAAGAGGAGGTAAAAAAAAAAACTGTATTTGTTTCCCATTGTATCACCATTTAAGAGGGGTTTTGGAGGAGCGACTGCACCTCCTTGGGGTGCGTTCAGCCCCCCTCTTCACAACACCGCATAGCGTTGGCAGGGGGGGTTGTGGAAAGGGGTTGGTGAAGCAAGCAGGGGGCGAAGCCCCCTAGTATTTATATAAATATATTTGTGTATGTGTATACACGGACACAGACAGGCAGACATCATTTTGTCACGCAACACACGTTTATTATACAATCACTATTTACAGAAATGCCACACAACCCACAGACTTCCCTAAAGTCCAGGCCAATACCACAATGCCTCACTCTCTTCAGGCCGCCTTCTGTCTCTCCTCTAAGACATCATCCTCTTCCACCCGACTCCAGCTCGGTGATTGGAGGGAGGCAGCCCCTCTTATCCTCACCCGGATGAGCTCCAGGTGCTCTACCTGACGTCACGTCCTGGTGTGGCGGAAGCATCAGGAGAGCACCCGGAAGCACTCCGGGTGACCCTGGAAGGATCATACTCCATGGGTGTGGCGGAAGTAAATAAGTCCCGGGCTCCATGAGGCTCGGGGCGCCCCCTGGCAGTGGATACAGGCCTCCACAGACTTGAGCCTCCCTGCTCCCCTTCTGTGGCCCTCTTCTGCACCAGGGCGGTTGCCCCCTCGTGGCCCGGAGAACAAATATGCCACCTCTCAGTCCCTCCAGGCGGGTCTGACCCCCAGCCATGTACGACAATATATCCATCCATCCATCCATTTTCTAACCCGCTGAATCCGAACACAGGGTCACGGGGGTCTGCTGGAGCCAATCCCAGCCCACACAGGGCACAAGGCAGGAAACAATCCCGGGCAGGGTGCCAACCCACCGCAGGAACGACAATATATATATATATATATATATATATATATATATATATATGAGGTTCGATCCCCGCGAAGGGATGCAGTGGAGTGTGTACGCCTGATGAGCCCAAATAAGGGGGAAACACCTGTCGCATACTCTTTAATAATAATTCATTACATTTATATAGCGCTTTTCTCAGTACTCAAAGCACTATCCACACAGGGAGGAACCGGGAAGCGAACCCACAATCTTCCACAGTCTCCTTACTGCAAAGCAGCAGCACTACCACTGCGCCACCTGTGAGGACTCTTTGCATTATTTGACAGTAAATTATGTAACATTCTATGATCTGCTTCTGGCAACTGAGAGGGCGTGGCGGATGTTTGATAGACTTGCAGACCAACCACATGCGGTACCTGGTAGGTAACCAACCATACAATCAGTTCGTGATTCAGACTACGAATTCTATGAATATATATATATATATATATATTGTGGGATATGTCCAGCCATTCATCCCGGTCAATACCTCCAGGCAGCCAGATAGAGCCCTCCCTGCAACATGGAGGTGCCCCGAATTCCAGCAGGGCCTCATGGACATTGGAGTTTTAATGCACAGCCCTGCTGGATACCATGGGGGTCGCCAGGAGTTGTTGCAGGGAGGCCCAGGGATTTATATTTTCCATATAGCCCGAAAGTATTTCCAAGTCACGGGAACGGAAGAAATTATATACTTCCGGGCTGAAGAAAAAAGAGAAGTTTTTACCTGACCCGGAAGTGCTGGATAATCACATGGACTGAGGGCTCAGAAGCACTTCCAGGTCGAGGACTATAAAGGAATGTGGGAAATCTCAGACGTTGAGCTGAGTTGGGAGGCAGGGTGGCTAAGCGTCTGGGAGATTGGAGGATTGATTATTGATTATTATTGAGTATAGTGGAGTGGTGGTACTTTGTGCACTTTATTATTATAATAAATATTCATCTTTGGGCTTTTACCTGGTGTCTGACATGTGGTCTGAGGGTTCAAGGGAGCGAGAGCGCCCTTATCTGTCACAATATATATATATATATATATATATATATATATATATATTTACATATATATTCCAAATTGTTTACAGGGTGACATCAAAGCATTTACTTAAAAGAAATCTGTGATATAAGCTGCCCTCGGTGTTCATTGTGTAACACAATCAGTAAGTCCGTGGCTATTTCACTCCCCTCTCAGTGTATATCAAAAAGGCATGTGGCAATAAAAACAAAAGCATTTACATTACATTACATTAACTGTTTTATACTGACAATTAACATAAACATTTACTTACATTACCTTTGTACAGACTTCTACATTTTTGTAGCAATATATCCTGACATGCACATTACATATGACACATGACACTCACAGCAGTTTCATTTTATTGGATATCAAAGACTATTTTTACCTCTTTAAATCTAATTCCTTATGAGCTTCTTAATCAAAAGGCTGTGCATTACAATTACCAAAATATGAATCCAGCTTACATTTAATCATAAAGGTTTGTGTATATACATCATGGTTCATTTCACTCTGTCTCCCTAAAAAAAGAAAAGTTACCTTTCGAATTAAAAACTTGTGTTTGTTGCTAAAGACAAAATCAATATTAAAACAAAAGTAAAATCTGACAGCATCCTAAAATTCAGTGCATTCAATGCACTTTGTGAAAATAGTGCTTTGCAAATTGGGCTGAGAACGTCAATTGGGTAGCCAAACATGCCTCCTCGGACGATATGTAGGTTAGAATGCCTGCTCTTCAAAGATCTAATATATACATATTATTTACTCAGACGTATAGTGGTAATTAAATTATAGTCAAGTTAACAACTGTAATGTGATTACAAGAATTTAAACTTCATCCATCCATCCATTTTCCAACCCGCTGAATCCGAACACAGGGTCACGGGGGTCTGCTGGAGCCAATCCCAGCCAACACAGGAAACAATCCTGGGCAGGGTGCCAACCCACCGCAGGACACACACAAACACAACCACACACTAGGGCCAATTTAGAATCGCCAATCCACCTAACCTGCATGTCTTTGGAATGTGGGAGGAAACCTGAGCACCCGGAGGAAACCCACGCCGACACGGGGAGAACATGCAAACTCCACGCAGGGAGGACCCGGGAATCGAACCCAGGTCCCCAGATCTCCCAACTGCGAGGCAGCAGCGCTACCCACTGCGCCACTGTGCCGCCCAGAATTTAAACTTGAAATGCATTAAAACTTCTTCATTCATGGGAAATGTTTGTAGATTATAGTAATGCATTACTTTCTATTGTGCTACCCCCAACTCTGTCCATAAAAAAATAAAATGACTACTCGCACCAAGCAAGCATCCAGACTTTGTTATAAACTTAGGAAAGACTTTCTGAAGACTCAAACAAAATGAAATGTTATTTAAGAGGTACGTCTGGTTTAGAATACTTGATTCTTGGGTTCAACTGATAATTTTTGATTATTAGGTATACGATAAAAATTTGATTATACAGTATGTGGACAGATAACCATTTTGTCACCAATAGTATCGCTCCCCTTAATACAACAAACTAGAAGCCTATAGCTATGGCAAATCCTAAAAGAATTTTTACAACCAACTTTTTTAGCAGTTTACTCCATCATATCTTATTTCATGTTTTATTTGGCATATGTTTTTAAGTATATGTTTTAATTGGGGAATAAGTTTCCTGTTCTTCCTGACTTCTTGAGATGATCCAGAGTAGAAATCTAGCACTTTTCTGTGGCCACTTAAAAGTGTTTTCCACTAACCCTGTAATGTATATGGCTCAGTAATATACAGCTTATATGTAGGACAGTTCAGCTTGCAGAATACAGCTACTGTATGTGTTGATTATTATATGTACTCAATACAAACAACACTTTCATTCAAATCACAAAGAACATTTTTAAAATATTCTTTAAAAATCAGTCTTAAGAAAGAAATCATTTATTTACAAAAAATTTTTTTAAATGTATTGCATATTTTGTAAAAGAAATTATAGTTTATTTAAGGTGTTTTTGAAGCTGTCTGTCACATGTCAGCAGGTTCTCACCAGGAGCTGCTTATATTAATTGCTACATGACTGCAATATTTTTTAATCCACAGCCTGATGAGAGAGAACAAGTTTGATAGCCTTGGCTGATTTGTGATTTAGTTTCAGTGATGTTGAGTAAGGTATATTTTTCTCATCATATTAAACAAATTACTGATTCCACAGTATAAAAAACATAAAGCATTAACTACAATATGACATGGCATATTCCATTTTGCTTTGTTTGGGCACACAAGTCTTTTCTTAAGAAGCAGCTGCCAGACACTCTTAACTTCAGGTCATGTCAAGTTTCCCTTCTCTGGTCGTTTTTGGAATGCAGTTTCTGGGCCTTATCTGACATGGCCGATCAATCAGAGATAAAGTGACACCTAGAGATTTGTCTGTGATATGTCATTTAAACCCCTTGTCTATGAACAAAGGACCATAACACCTTTCTTTACAAGCCATTGCAAGCACCAGATCTATTGTCTCTCTATACACACAATGCTCTCAGCCTGGACCCCATTGCCAAGGGTTTGGCCATAACAAAGACCGGAGTGGTCACTTTTACTTCGAAGAGTAATCTGGTGCTGGACGAGAAGAAATGAAGACTGTTTTATTGCAGTATAACAAGGGTGCTATGAGTCCAAACCTTGCTAAAGAAAGAAAAGTGCACGATCAAAATGAGAATGAATGCAAGGCATCACATTCATCTTGCTAAAGATGGCAGTCAACTAATCACTAACTATCCCACACTTAATTCTATGCTAGCAAATGAGGAACACAGTGTGTGAAACGTTGGTGAATAGTGTAGTACTGTACACAAATACAATATGTGACCAAAAACTTTTGAACAAAGAACTATCCTTCCTCATGTGCCAGTGAAAGCTGACCCAGGGATTGGAACAAAGGATTGGAACAAACCAGGCGTCAACTGGAACCAAGCCATAAGTACTTATGCTTTGATTCTTAGAACTATTGATTGTAAATCACTAGTTAGGATAAACCCAGATAATGCATTCTGAATATTGGTATTTGTGAAGGATACGTTTTTAGCTGTTATAAGTTTCTCTTTCCAAATTCAGTAGGAAAGTTCAGAACAGAATCAGTTGCTCATGCACCCATTCATGTACATATACAGGAAATCTGTGTTTTGGGGGGTGTAAACCCGTGAAGACTAGCTGTGAGGAAATCAATGTCACCATCATGTCACCATACTTTGGCAAGCATGTTTAGGTTACTTGTGTATCACGATATCGAACTGAAAAAAAAGAAAGTGTAAATTATTTAATATGGACTTTTGTCAATTTATAAATTGTACAGGTCTCTTCATAGTTCTGGTGTCCTGGCTAGAAGGTGAAACAGAGATCCCACATACATTCTACATTACTGTATTTTTTTATTTTTATCTTTTTTTTGGGATTTTTGTGAAGTTAAACGCACTACATAAAATTCTGATGATTTATTTAAGCTCATCTCAGGCTAAAATTAATAATCCCTATCATTACCCCAACATATTTCAGCTGGGGTCTTACCTCTACATCTAGACATTTCCCTGACAAATGAAATTGGTCTGAACAGCAATGATTATATTACACAGTTGACATAGATGATATTTTATACAAGAATCAGTATTTGACCTTTCGCTTATACATGTTTTCTTCATCCATTGCCCCTGTGCTCATACACACATCCTGTGCATACACCCATAAAGAACTCAGTGCAAGGGGTCGGTTATGTTTTGTTTATGAACCTAAGTACTTGTCTCTGCATATGAGTTGCAATTGGTGTTGAATATAACATAAACATGCAAATCCAATCAGAGGTCATCTCAACCTTGAAACTGTCCAGACTCTAAGAACTGCAAGACAGTATTGATGTCCTCTGCACCACTGTTCTGTCAAAAAGAGTTGTCATGCTGTTCAAATTAGCTGTCATTTGTATAGCACTATAGCACTTTTATAGCACAGATTTTCAAATATTATGCTAAGTTCAGGTTTACTTTTTACCAGACTCATAATATCCATCCACCCATTGTCCAACCCGCTATATCCTAACTACAGGATCAAGGGAGTCTGCTGGAGCCAATCCCAGCCAATAAGGAGACCTGGGTTTGCTTCCCGGGTCCTCCCTGCGTGGAGTTTGCATGCGTCCAAAGACATGCAGGTTAGGTGCATTGGCGATTCTAAATTGTCCCTAGTGTGTGGGTGTGTGTGTGTGTGTGCGCCCTGTGGTGGGCTGGCACCCTGCCTGGGGTTTGTTCCTGCCTTGCGCCCTGTGTTGGCTGGGATTGGCTCCAGCAGACCCTCGTGACCCTGTGTTAGGATATAGCGGGTTGGACAGTGACTGACTATTATTGATATTAGTTAATTATGGAGTCAGAGTTATAATAGACTGCAATGTAGATTTTTTTCTGGTAAACCAAATTTTGTCTAATAAAGGGTACAGGTAGTTGGTGGTGTAGCAGTAGAGGCCACTATTGACCTCTTGAACCCTCAAGTACCACGCCAAACACCAGGTAAAAGTCCAAGACTTGTTCTTTTTATTATAATACTGTGCACTAAACACCCTCCACGCCACACTACACATACAATACTCAATGAATCAATAACAATACACAATGCTCAATCCTCCTCTCCCAGACACTTAGCCACCCTTCCTCCCAGCTCAGCTCAGCGTCTGGGCTTTCCCAAAGTCCTTTTATATCCCCTGACCCGGAAGTGGTTCCAACCCTGCAGTCCATGATTCGTTATCACTTCCGGGTCAGGTTAAAAGTCCTTTTCTTCATCCTGGAAGCACGTCGTTCCTTCTGGTCTTGTGATCAGGACGTTCATCCGGGTTATAGGGCACGTAGAATTCCATAAGCCTCCCTACAGTGGTTCCTGGTGGTCCCCATGGTATCCAGCAGGGCTGTTTATAAAAACTACATGGTCCATGAGGCCCTGCTGGAATTCGGGGAGCCTCCATACTGCTGGGAGGGCTCCACCTGGCAGTTTGGAGGTGTAGGCCGGAATATATGGCCGGCCATCCCTCACAGTGGTTAATGTAGTATTTTTTTTCACTATAAGCAGCAAGTAAAAAGAATAGTGTTGCAAAATATGATTCATTTTGTTATCTTCAGGGCATGGTGGAGTGGAGGATGTATTTTAAAACCTTGTTTACTTTTAAGAAGTTTACAAGTTCAAGATTGACTGATGTCTATGTATAAAAAGATATGTATTTTTTTCTTTCAGATTAGTAAACTTTCACAAACCAGTCCTAGAATAACAATTGGTAAACTGGAATATTACTTTTGTTGTGCTTGATGGCTAGAGGCAGTGAAATACTTTCACTTACAATATTTTAATTTTGCCAACAGTTTTTGAAGTGAACTGTGGGCTGTGAATTAAAGTTATGTGACACACAATTCTGCTTACAGCACTACTGATAAACAAATAAAATTGATCTTGAAAGAGAATTTGTAAAATGTGATTTTGCTAAAAGACATGCTGTCAGAAATCCTCTGTAGTGTACAGAATGTTTATTGTGTTTGACAACTTTGCAATGTGCAAATAAAATTACTTTTGACAAATGTGATTTTAAATATGCTGTTTAAATACAATTATATTCCAGAATTATATTCATAAATTATTTTTTCTCCAAACCACACATTTTTCATTAGAAAAGAAACAAAAAATATTTACTTAGCTCACCTAGCAAAAAGGCAAATTAATAACAAGTTTCTTTTATAATGTATTAACCACTGAATACTCTGGACTTGCTTCAAGCTGATGGAAAAGTGAAGACTGAAAAGTATGTTTTGGTTTTATAAAACACCTTTGGTTATTTTTTTCGATTTTTCCCTTGTTGATTTTTTAACTGTTTAAGGTAATTGGTAGTGGGTTCTCAAAAGAAACTGAACAAAATATTAATAGCCTACAGGAACCTCATAATCAGAACTTTCAAATTAGCCTTATTGTTATAGTGACTAAAATAATTTTTTATTGCACTGTTCTTAATAATAACATGCTTTTATTTCATATGTAATACGTAAATAATCCTTTATTTTTTATATATATATAACAGCAGGGTAAGAATGATGGCTAAAACATACGTAGTTAAATACATTTTGTGATATTTTTGCTTCCATACTGGTAAGCATTCTTTGGTATCATTTAATAACACTAAGTAACAAAAGATATTTCTCTATCCATCAATTACTGAGAAATCTGAGCATACATTAGACATTACTGGTATTTCTCCGTTGGTACAGTATGAGTGAGTGAACCATTATAATACGGTAATAATGTTTGTTAAGGAATTAACCCCCAGGAATTAAACCCCAAGAATTGAAAAGAGCCAAAATAAAATTTTAACAATTTGTTTATCTACCTTTTACCTCTTCAACAAATAGTACCTTAAATATGCCATCTGATTTTGCCTCAGTAACTATTTGTATCAGTTACTCAAATATTTAGCTAGTCTTTTACAAAAAGGTGCTTGCTTAGTGGGTTTCCCTTTTGAGTACACCCATTGTGCAACAACTACCTCTAAGTGGAATTGCTGAGCAGGGGCCTCATGTATAAAACATGCTTATACTCGGAAACATATGTAAGCCATTTCTTATGTACAAGTCGTCAGATTTCACAGAAGTTTTTGGTGTTGGGATTTTAGCAACACTAGCCAGTGGGAAATGAAGTGAACTGAAAATCTTGTTTTACTGTACATTTCAATGACAGGTCAGTCACATTTTAAAGTTCTTGAACTAATTACATCACATTTAATTAGTATGTTCTTTCAATAAAGTTGTCTTAAGTCTTGGTTATAATGCCTAATGCATTCACTTAATGCCGGGTGCAGGAATGACAAGTTGAAGCAGCAAAGTAAAACTTGGGACACCAACCGGGTTGTCCTATTTAATGCTTACTCCAAAACAAAAAAATCATGCCTTTAGGCAATAAAATAAAAATGGCCTCTCAGGCACAACTACAAATAACAAGCTCCTTTATGTCAAAATAAGGGTTGTTCATTGAAGCTCTGTCTGGTGGATCACTCATAGTGGAAATGACACCTCCTTCTGGACAGTCTGGCTTCTTATAATGCCCAAACCAGAAGAAGTAGAACTTAGTGCCCTCACTGGGCAGTTTTTTGGTGTTAAGGTGAAAGAAGGATAATAAAATATTAGCGACAGTGCCCCCTCTTGTCCTGGCAGATTATCACATACCTTGATTGAGCCTGTGAGGAGATCCTCCAATGCGCATGCATGACGGTATCCTATTGATTTTGTTACTAAAAAGAGTGGACTGTGTGTTTATGACATAACTGTCAGTGGCAATTTTGGAGGATATCGCCAATAGCAAACTACTCAAGGGGCTAGTTTTCTTGGGTCAGAATGATTTTTTGGATCATGATGATGATGTGCTTATAAGCCAATTTAGACTCCCTAGAGCCATTGTCTTGGAGGCTGTATTACACAGACCATCACACAGATGTCACACGATCCCTGATCCATTACAAGTTTTAACAACATAAGAGCATCTGACGATGGGAAGTCAATGTGGGTTCAGTGTGGGTTCCTGCTTTACACCTGATGCTGTAGGGATAGAAGCCCAT
This sequence comes from Erpetoichthys calabaricus, assembly GCF_900747795.2. Taxonomy (NCBI): domain Eukaryota; kingdom Metazoa; phylum Chordata; class Cladistia; order Polypteriformes; family Polypteridae; genus Erpetoichthys; species Erpetoichthys calabaricus. Next base: position 243,945,144 of record NC_041395.2, on the reverse strand, counting down.
GATTTTTAAATGATTTAAATGAATTTAGTAGTGAATGGATGGATGGATGGATGGAATACACTGCTTGCTCTCTGCCCAGGAGGGCCACATCATTAACAAACTGAGTTCTCTGTTCTATCTTTGTGAAGCCCTATGACAATCTCTCTAGCCATTTTTTGAAACCACTGTTTTTCATTGAGAGTCCATACGAACAGACCAGGGCACAATATAAGAACAAATCCTAAAGGAGATGCCAGCTTCTTATGCAGTATACTCATGCACACACCCACAATTACTCATACAGAATCATATTAGCATGCCCAAATTAATCCAGTCTCACGATCTTCATAATCTAGAAGGAAACCCAACAATACTATGAGGGGAAGTCAAGCTAAAGTTAGAAAATGGAACGAACTTTAACAAAACTGATAATGTCATTTCTCAATGTAGCCTCCACCCTTCTCAATGCACTTGCACCACCTATCTGGAAGTGCCTGGATTACAGCAGAATAAAAGATTTTGTCTTGTCGTCACAACCACTTGCGCACTGCTTTCTTCACGTCGTCATCTGTCTTGAATCGATCACCACCTATATGTTTTTTTAGTGGTCCAAAAAGGTGTAAATCACATGGTGTCAAATCTGGCAAAAAAGGAGGATTTGGCAATACCTCAAACTTCAGTTTCTCCAGACAAACCTTGGTGTTCTTAGCAGTGTGTGGACAGGCATTGTCTTGCAGCAAAAGGACTCCTTGAGACAGCAGTCCCTGCCACTTGGATTGAACATCAGGCTTCACATTGGTCTCCAGCAAGTCACAGTAACTTGCACTAGTGACTGTAGTATCCCTTGGCATGTAGTGTTCGACAGTAACTCGGGTGCACCAGCGGTTGCGATGACAAGGCAAAACCTTTTATTCTGCTGGAATCCAGGCAGTTCCAGGCAGGTGGTACAAGTGCATTGAGAAGGGTGGAGACTAAGGTTCATTCCATTTTCTAATAAATTCAATTTTCTAACTTTACTTTGAATGTTTAAAAAATGTTAAAATTCAATTTTTTTGTTTTATATACTTCTGTGATGCCAATTTTCATGCCATTTCAATAACATATTGTATGATAAATTGCCTTAAGGATTTCAGATATCTTAATCTCTACTAAAATTGAAGTAATTTATGAGATTTAAGAGCTTTTTAAATATTTTCTAATAATTCATACATGGGTAACAAAAATTGTCTATAAATATTCTACAAACCCACTTCCAAAAGCATGTGGGTAATACTACTGGGTATGTTTTCCATCCATCCATCCATTATCCAACCCGCTGAATCCGAACACAGGGTCACGGGGGTCTGCTGGAGCCAATCCCAGCCAACACAGGGCACAAGGCAGGGTGCCAATCCACCACAGTGGGTATGTTTTGCACTACAATATATACTATTTTCCTGGCTGGCATGGTGAGTAGAGCAAGCACCTCACAGTTTATGTGTCCTTGTTTAGCTTTGTGCATTTTTGTGGCTTTGTGTTTAGATTTGTATCTATCAAGGACTGTGGTTTGCTCACAAAGTTCCCAGTAATGGTACTTTTACTGGTATTGCATAGCAAACCATTTTTAACTTGCTCTTGCAATTGCTTGGTTTTTGTTTTACATCATGTTTTTAGGCAGAGACATAAAATTTGAATAGGGAGGGAGAGACTTTGTTGTATTCAGGTGAGTAAAAATGACTTAATTATATACGTAAATGCATAAATATATACATATAACAATTACGTAGACAAAACATGGAATGTTTATTTCTATTAAGGAGATACATATCTGTAAATTACATTAGCTGTCATTTATATCCATTGTATTTCACTGTCTTCCATTAGTCATTGACAATAAATGGCATACTTATTAAATAAAGTGCATAACAGAAACAATGTTCAACTCTTGAATTGTTTGACAACTAATAAATACATACCTTAAAAAGGAATTCAGCAGACATCATAGTTGTTAAATTCTAGCAGAAGGAGCAATAAAAACAAAAGCAGAATTACCAGCGAATATACAGAGAACCCTCCATTGATGAATGTAAGGGAGAAGCTTTCCTGAAAGCTAGCTCACAAGAGAATTCCATTTAAAAAGTCTACTTACATGCAACAAATTGAACATTTCCTTAGGCAGAATGGTGGCGCAAAGGAAATGAATACAGTATTGTGTGGCATTATTCATATGAGTTTTTACTATTTCTGACTGATTATATTTAAAGAAAGCAGACCATTTTGACAGTTTGATGGGCATAAGGGGATTTGGAGGGGTGATTTTTGTATCAGTTCCTCTATATGGCACAACAATTGTATGAAGGTCTAACAAAGGCATATATATAGGCAGCACAGCACTTCTTGTCTACAAATGAGAACTTAGAAGAATTAAACATGCCATAGCTATTTATGTTAGTAAATAAAATTTAATTGAAATAATTGACCCATTTACAAATAGCTTAATTAAATATAATGCTGATCTGTAGTTCTCTCAAAATGGCATAGTGAGTTCATCTTCATTTTATTGTTGTGCCTCACAGGTTTATTTCGTCTGTCTGTGTAGTGTGTGATTAACATGATGCGGATTACAGTATTTAATATAAATGGCACAATCAAAAATGATTATTAGATTGAAAAATGCAAGGTCAAACATAGCGTCTAGCTTTGTATGTGACAAACTGCTTTTCTCAAAATTTTTTTCAAATGGTATTCTTATTTAATTTTTAACATAGTGATTATGTCTTGGAAGCTATTATGCCATAAAAAATATGTTTTATATTAGCTTTCATATATAACCCAGTAAAAGTATATTAATGAATTAATGAATGATTAATGAATGTTTTTGAGTATCCGTTTGAAGTGAAAAGATGGAAGAGACAGCGTCTCTCATTCATTTTTGTTTCCTTCGTATTACAATGGGTTAGGACTCTTCTGAATAGAGTTTTCCTCTTTAATGCTAAAAACAAGAAATCGACACCAGAAACATGAAACGCAGTTTATAGTATTCCATTCAGTTCTTGCTCAGCGGTATACATTGGACAAACTTCAAAAAGAATCGCAACACGTATACAGGAACATCACAACGCCGTCAGAAGAAAGGACTCACTTTCATTGATCTATATGCATACTAAATCAACAGGACATACATATAATTTGGACAATGTACAAGTAAAATTTAAGGCTAGTACTAAAAGTGCCAGAGAGCTGGCCGAATCTTGGCTATCAAATGAGAACGCCATCAACAGACACTTGGACATAAATCCAGCATATGCAAACTTAAGAAGAACATGTTCATAATAAATAAATTGTACACCCCTCCTCCTGATCACACTGACTTAGCCACCTCCCCCACCACATCCATGTAATTTTTTGCTATATATTGCCTTTGATTCTTGTAAGTCTAAGCATTATCTTCTGATGAAGACCCCTGGCAGAGGGTCAGCTCAGGAATAAAAACTACTTTATGATACCTCATTTATTTTTTCTCCCTTTGTGGATCTCCAGCTGCAAATATATATATATATATATATATATATATATATATATATATATATATATATATATATATATATATATATATATATATATATATATATATATATACACACTACAAATTGAAAAAAATGTTTTTTTTTATAGAATTATTTCATATCCAGTAGAGTCTACATTTTATTTTAGTGACTTTTCATCCAGAAGAGTAAAACCAAAAATTACATACAGTACAATTTGCAGAATAAATTAATCAATGGCTTTGTAGAAGATGGAGAAAATCTCACTAGAATAAGGAACGCAATTAATACTACATAATCACCTCACATGTTGTAAGAAGAGTCTTGGTTTTATTAGATACTAGCAAAATACCCACGCTTTGCAGCGGCGAAGTACTGCTTTAAAATTTTTATTAAGAAGAAAAGTAAACCTTTTTAAACTGAGGGAAAATATACCAATAATTATTTGTTAAGGATCTCTTTGTATACCACGTTGTCAGTTCGGCCCTCCGGTTGTAATATGACCAAGCTGTGCGCTGAGCTTACTCTTGAGCATGCAACATATAGTTGGCCATGTGAAAAGCAATCTTGCCTCAAATCAATGCCAACCTTTTGTATGGTCTGTCCCTGAGACTTATTAATTGTCATTGCGAAGCAGAGCCTTACTGGAAATTGGAGGCGTTTGAATTGAAATGGGTTTCATCGATAACTTCGCATCTAGCTTTTGAGCGTTTAAACATTCATAAACATCAAAGTGTCCACTACTCAAATCGTCACCTGTGAATCTAAGATGTTTAAGAGGCATTGGCTGTTGTCCAAAGGTGTACAATATTTGGCCATTTCGGTACACTTGAAAGCGACAACCGAACAATTCAGTGGCAGCCATCAACTCACATGCAGAACCATAGGTGAAGGGCTTAAGCATTTCACTCTTATAGTGCTCCTCTGTAGTATATTTATCTCCTGTACCGTCATCAGTCCACACCTTGAACCTGTCCCAGTCATTCAATACATAAGACACAATGTACCTCCGGATATCAAGAGTGAGCCTGATATGGCCATGCAATATGTAACACAGAGAATGGAAAAGACAGTCACCATCTCCGGGCATGGAAACCACTCGGTAAGTGACAGTTCTTTGATCGATGGTGATCACCTCGATAGACATGTTAATGGAGGTACGGTTGGAACGATAAAGGAAATGGGTACCTGAACAATGTAAACTAAGTCTAAAATACCTACACAATAACTATAATTGTAATAAACGAACAATAAAACAGCGGAGAAGCTGTGGATTAAATAAAAATGCTGCAGTTATCAGCAGGGAGATGTGAATACCGTGGCGAAGCAAGTAAGGGAATGAAGAGACCGGAGCGACGGACAACCTTATATAGGCAGGCAGCCAACTACGTGGGAGGCGTGGGGATGGGGGAACCCAACGCTGCCTCACACTACGACCGAGCTGCAGGCTATGGATGTATATATGTACGTAAGTAGGATTCAGTTAGAGTTGGGAACCCGCATACCAAATTTCTTGAAGATGGGCCCATAAGTAACAAAGACCGTTGGAAAGTTTCAATATGGCAGCCGACAGTGGCGTCATACCACTGAAATAAGTACGTACATCGGTTTCGGTTAGCGCAGGGAAGCCGCCTACCAAATTTCGTGAAGATGGGGCCATAAATAAGAAAGTTTAACATGACGGACGTTGTCGACCGTTATGACCGTTACGCGTAGAATTTCGAAATGAAACCTGCTTAACTTTTGTAAGTAAGTTGTAAGGAATGAGCCTGCCAAATTTCAGACTTCTACCTACACAGGAAGTTGGAGAATTAGAGATGAGTGAGTCAGTGAGGGCTTTGCCTTTTATTAGTATAGATACACTTAGGGCATCATCTGCTTCAGCAATGGTGTAGAGAACCTTACAGTTCAGAGCCAGGCATTCTGAGTGCAGTAGTATTATCTCAAGATGTTCTCATGTTGCTGTGCATCTGAATTACCAAAAGTGTCAGTCCAATTGCTGTGACACATCAGCTACATGCTAGTGCTTCATTTTAATTAACCACTTTAGTTACTAAGCCATGGGCTCAGTGTGGTTCTTATAACTTTAATTTGCCATAGAGAGATGTACATAGAAAGACAGAATTATATTTAAGTCATTTGTTTATTTAGCAGTTGATACAGGTGCATAGAGAGAATTAGCAAGGGTACCTGGCATTGCTCAGGGTGGAATAAAGTGCAGGTGCAGTCACCAGATGAATTCCTCAGGGATGAAAAATTGTCCTTAAAACAAATTTACACTGAATAAACCCACTATGGGGAACATCTTTGCATGCTTGTGTCAAATCATAAAAGTGCCTCCCTTGGCACATCCCTATTAAAACACAGGTGCAGTCGTCACTAAATAAAGTTCCCTGTGGAAAACCTTTGGAATGAAACACAGAATATTGTCTCCCCTGCATAAATAAGAAATATGTGCAAAATTTGGCCAAGTTAGGTTTAATAGTGTGGATCTGCATTCCAGTCAAACACACATTTAGATTTACAGTATATACTATATTAAAAAAAATCAATAATTAGAACAATTTTCTTAAAATTAATCATGTTTATATTAAATTGAAAAACCTTTGGTTTTTCACCCAAAAATATTTTAGAAAGAAGCTATTGCGATACTAGCTAGTCTGACATCGTAAGATCAGGCTCAGCAGCTTCATAGTCCTAAAATGAACTAGCACTGTACAAACCTCTGGTGCAGAAAAAGTAGCAGAAGAACAAAACATTACGTGGTTCAGATCCATAGACATCCTTGTGAGGACCTCCAGAGATTTGCAGTCAGGAGCATCACCTTTTGTCCCAAGTTGCCTAGCAATTCTTGTAAGTCTTGGCAACACAGAGCTGGCCACAGTCTACACTTGTGCTAATTGTGTTGCTTTCCAAGAAATGATTGAAAACACTTCAGACTGAGCTTCTGCCTGGGATTTGAAGAGGCTTTTGTGATTTCAGGATCCAGAGCACATGCAGTTGATGATTTATGAGCTAATAATTCAGCCAGTGGTGATTGGCAGCATCTAATACTTGCAAAAAAAGGATACTTCTCATGCAGATGACTCCTGCAAGACTGTTTTCCGCTCAGTTAGTTCTAGGGCTGGTTTGCATATGACCTAGGACACCAACGCTTACTAATCTCAATGCATATTTTTGACATTTAATTCAAGTTGTACAACCCAAATTAAAATACTGCAAGACCGAAACACAAGACAGAAGCCATATATCTTTTTTACCAATAACTTACTGTAAATAATGATTAATTGTTTTTTCCTGCAATTTGTTTTAATAGAAAAATATTTTCTATATTTTTTCTTTTAATAATATATATTGAGTGTAGTATTTTCCAATTATAATCAAATTATTCATTACTTTTAATACAAGAAACAACCTTTCAATGAATATCATAAATGATGGCTATAAAAAGACACGCATAGCAAAGACTAAGAGATATTATAAGAAAAACTTAAATTTTCTGTGTATTTACAATTACAGATAAGAGCCTGGAGCCTGCAAGAACATCATGCACTGGGACATTCATTTTGCATACTGATCGAAAGACTAAATCAACTGAAAGCCAAAATAAGGTTTGTTACATCATAGTTATTTTTATAATAAGGCTTTGGAAAGTCATATATGATTAAAGATGTCTCTATTATATTATAAATCATTCAGTGCAATAGTGGGTGGATTTAGATGCCAGTTTTGATTAATTATATGTTATAAGCTGTTGAATCATCTTTTTGACTAACTTTGTAGAGGGAATTCTGTTAAAAATGTTGTACTTTATATTAATTGCTCAGATGTGTATACTTGACATCTATTTCTTTTGCAGTGACTGACAGATTAATGAAGTTATGAAGTATTGTATTTGCCAAGATTCCATTATTATTATGATTAAGTAGGAACTGGCACCTAAATGTATATGTACCTCTGAAGCTATCTCTGTGATGGATTGCATTTCTTGCTGCTCTATAGAGGCAGAATCTTTGTAAACCTGTTAGTCAGTAGTTTATAGATTTGTCATCATCAGTGTTTGAATGGTGATGTTTACAATTCCCTTCAAAACATTTTACAGTGATATTAGGTTCCTTTAAAGTTTTATTTGATAAAGCATCATAGAGAATGCAGTTCAAATGGGTATATGCAGAAGAATTAGTTTTCTCTTAAAGGGACATTTGCTTTATATACCTTCATACAGCATGTATTATTAGAGGCATGGGTCCTGATGGTAGGCAGAGAATCTTTATATATGATAGTGGATTCAGAAAGTATTCAAACCCCTTCACTTTATTGTGTTGTACATTTAATTTGAAATTTATGCATTTGCGATTTTTCCCCATCAATCTGCACACCAAAAGTCACAATAATTAAAGTGAAAATATGTTTTGCAAATTTATTAAAAATCAAAAGCTGACATTTTTCATTTATATAAGTGTTCGTGACCCTTGCCTGTGTTAATCCAAAATGTGGTCAGGTGTACTCTGCTTGTTTTAATATGCTCGAGTTGTGTCTAGAACTTGATGGGAGTCCACCTGTGGCCAAATAAATTGAGTAGACATAGTCTAGAAAAGCGCACACCAGTCTGTATATAAGGCGCCACAATTCACACTACATGGCAGGACAATAACCAAGCCATTGAAATCCACAGAACTCTCTGTAGACCTCAAATTGTAGTGAGGCAGCAGTTTAGGGTAAGGGTATAAAAGCATTTTAAAGGTCTGAGTGTTTCCAGGAGCACAGTGGCCTCAAGAATTGTTAAATGGCAGAAGTTTGGAACCACCAGGACTCTTCCTAGAGTTACTTGTTCAGTCAAACTAAGTAGGTGAGCAAGAAGTGCCTTGGTTAATGAGGTGATCTAGAACTCAATGGTCACTCTAACAGAGTTTCAGAAATCCTCTACTGAGATGAGAGAACCTGACAGAAGAACAATCAGGCATTTATGGTATAGTGGCTAGACAGAAGCCACTTTTAAGAAAAACGCATATGATGGCATTTAAAGGACATTTCTCTGGTCAAATGAGACAAAAAAATAAGCTTGTTGGAAAGAACTCCAAACCCCTCAGACTGGGGTGACAATTCATCTTTCAACACGGTAATAAACTGAGACCTAAGAAAACGCCAGGGTGGTTTCAGGACAAATTTGTGTCTGTCCTAATGTTCCCAGTAAAAGCCCAGTCAAACTTCATAGAACATCAGCAGGGAACCCTGAAGATGACAGTTTACAGACACTACCCAACCAATCTGATGGTGTCTGAGAGGATCTTCCAAGAAGAATGGGATAAACTGCCTAAATGTAAGTGTGCAAAGCCTGTAGAGACTTAACCAAAAAGATTCAAAGCTGTAATTACTGCCAGTGGTCCTTCTGGAAAGTACTGAATTAAGGGTCTGAATTTGTACATGATTTCAGCTTTTGATTTACAATAACTTTACAGACCTTTTTAAATATATTTTTTCACTTTGTCATTATAGTCTGATTGTTAAAAAATGTGCAGACCTTTCTAAATACATGCTTCCACTTTGTCATTATAAGTTACTGAGGATACATTAATAGGCACAAAACGGTACATTATAGTAAAATGAAATCCGCAACACCAAAGTGTAACCACTCAGTATATATATATATATATATATATATATATATATATATATATATATATATATATATATATATATATATATATATATATAATATATTGTGGTACCCGGCGGGGGTTCATGCCCCGCCGGGATGCCCAGGAGGACCGGAGGAGGGCTTGTGCCTCCTCCAGAACATGAGAGGGCGTCCTCCCTGGTTGCTGTGGGGGCCACGGGTAAGTGTCAACCCTGTAGGGGCCCGTGGTCACCGCCAGGGGGCGCCCCGATGCCTTGGGTGCCCTGGACCTCAGTACTTCCGCCACACCCGGAAGTGCTGGGGGGAAGAGGATTGGGGACACCCAGTGGACTTCCGGTTACACCGCTAGAGCTTCCGCCACACAGGGGTGTGGCTACAGAAGCCTCATGATGCACCTGGAGTACTTCCGGGGTGTATAAAAGGGGCCGCCTCCCTCCAGTCAGGGGCAAGAGTCGGGTGGAAGAGGACGAAGCTTGGTGAAGAGAAGTGGAGGCGGACCAGATGCTGTGAGAAGGCATTGTGTTGTGGCCAAGGACTTGAGGGGTGATTGGTGCTGCGGCACTGGGTTTGTGCACTTCACTATTGTAAATATGAATAAAAAATGTGTGTTGGGTGAAACCATCGTGTCTACCTGTCTGTGTCCGGGCTGTTCCCCACAATATATATATATATATATATATATATATATATATATATATATTTATCTATACTAATAAAAGGCAAAGCCCTCACTGACTGACTGACTGACTGACTGACTCACTCACTCACTCACTCACTCACTCACTCACTCACTCATCACTAATTCTCCAACTTCCCGTGTAGGTGGAAGGCTGAAATTTGGCAGGCTCATTCCTTACAGCTTACTTACAAAAGTTAGGCAGGTTTCATTTCGAAATTCAAAGCGTAACGGTCATAACTGGAACCTCTTTTTTGTCCATATACTGTAATGGACGGGGGCAGAGTCGCGTATCGTGTCATCACGCCTCCTACGTAATCACGTGAAACGCCTTGGGGCCGATCTGGAAGAAGGTAACGCAGCGCCTTGATTTAAACGATTCCATGTCTCGGTGGGTTTAATACTGTGTAAGCATACATATTAACACATGTGAAATTAAACGTGTGCATTTACGGGGTGATTTCTCAGGCTTAAAAGCTCGCCTTTAATTAAAAAAGTAAATGCAGGGCACAAACCACGTTGGATTTTGTAATGATAGTTGATTAGTAAGGTCTATTAAGGGATACTTACAGAATGATTAGTAATGCCTGTGAATGCCGATGCAAGTAGGAGAATGGGCGTGAACTAAAGAACGAGTAGTAACATGTACAGTAAATGTCTCTAAAGTCTGTCTATTAAAAAGTTATTATATCTTTCAATCCTGTGTATTGATTAAACTACGAACCTAACAAGATCACTACATGGTGTCAGAAGTGGCGGATTGGAAGAGGAATGTGAAGAAGAGGTTCAGCTTTGAACGAGTCTCGTGTCTGTGAGTAACCCGAAAACGTGGTCAGAAAGCGCTAAGACGTTCTAGCAAAGGAGAAAAAAAAATATGGAAGGATTATAGCTCCCACCAAATCTCCAGTTAAAGGGAAATGTAGCTGAAAATTGGAAAAGATTTAAACAGAGATTCGAGTTGTATCTTGCTGCGATTGAAGCAGATAGGAAAAGTGAAAAAATGAAAGCGTCTGTGCTTCTACATGTAATTGGCGAAGAGACGCTAGAGGTGTATAACAATTTTCAGTTTGAAGAAGATGGAGACAATATGAAATTGAACAAAATAGTTGAAAAATTCGAAGCGTATTGCAACCCAAAGCGCAATGTGACGTTTGAGCGGCACAAGTTTTTTACATGTTTCCAGAAAACCGGCGAAACAATAGACCAGTATATGACGGAATTGCGTAATAGGAGCTGTTCTAAGAAGAAACCGTCGAGACATCAAAGGACCAATAACCTCTAATCAGAACACTAACACCAGCGAAACAAATATTAACGAGAAAACAAGTATAAATCAGGAAAGAACATCTCAACTGCAAACACAATTAACCAGAAGATCAAAACGTCAAGTAAAACCACCAGAACGACTCATTGAGACATGTTGAGGATTAAAGGAACATTTTCAATTAAGAAATGCTGAATTCCTTTAACAGTTGTGCTTTTTATACATAGTTTGAATGCTGGATGTATGCCTGAAATGTTCTGGATAGTTCAGTTGTTTGAAGTGATAAAGTTTATCAAAGTAGCATTTGAAATGTATAACATTACTAAGCTTATAAGTACTGCCTTACTTCTCTTTAAGAAAGGAAGATGTAGTGATACTTGATTTAAACGATTCCATGTCTTGGTGGGTTTGTGTAGCTTATTGTCAATATCTTTACACCTGTTTTTAAGACTTATTGACTGAAACGGGCTTTCACGAAAAAAAGTTAGGGCTTTGCTACAGGATACACCCTCCACAAGTTAAGGAAGTAAAAATAAAAGTATATATTTCTGTTTTATTTAAACCTTTTAAGTTCGTATGCATAGCCCCATTGGCTGTTTTAGTTTTTTTTTCTTTCTTCAGTAATATTTAATCTCCTTAAAGAAAAACAACATATGCATTTTACTTTTTTTGTATCTCTTTAGTAATATTTTAGTGTAAAAGGATAACCAGTATTTAAACCTTTTATGTTACTTTATAAAGTTATTTTACACAATGTTGAAAAATTAATAAGAAAGCTACATATTTTGGCAGCTGCTGCTTTAATTTTCAATGAAATGAAAAAAGCTCTCCAAGAGAAAACCTCAATGAAGAAGAAACAGTTTGCACTATCTAAAAAGGAGAAACCCTCATTTATAAAGGTTTGCTGCAGATGACTTAACTGAAAATAAATGAATAGTTCCTATGTGTATAATACATATTTATCTATTTGACTTATGCCTTTATTCCAGCAACTTGCAACATCTAAGGTACAATTTGTTACATTACTTTTGTTTTTTGCAGCACAGGCAGGTGAAGTGACTTCCTCAGGGTCACACAGTGGTGTCAGTACCAGGATTTGAACTGACAAGCTCCGGGTTTGCTGAAATATTACTGAAGAAAGAAAAAAAAACGAAAACGGGCAAATGGGGCTATGCATACAAATGTCCATCCATCCATTGTCCAACCCGCTATATCCTAAATACAGGAGCCAATCCCTGCCAACACAGGGCACAAGGCAGGAAACAAACCCCGGCAAGGTGCCAGCCCACCACAGGGCACACACACCCACACACACCCACACACCAGGGACCATTTAGAATCGCCAATGCACCTAACCTGCATGTCTTTGGACTGTGGGAGGAAACCAGAGTACCCGGAGGAAACCCAGACAGACACGGGGAGAACATTCAAACTCCACGCAGGGAAGCGAACCTGGGTCTCCTAACTGGCACCTTTCACTGCGCCACCATGCCGCCCACATACAAACTTAAAAGGTTTAAATAAAACAGAAATATATACCTTTATTTTTACTTCCTTAACTTGTGGAGGGTGTATCCTGTAGCAAAGCCCTAAGTTTTTTCATGAAAGCCCTTTCAGTCAATAAGCCTTAAAAACAGGTGTAAAGCGAAACTTGCAGCACCACTATTCAATTACACTTGCCTAACACCTCTCCTAAGGGGACATACTGTGGGATCTAGGCATCAGTCAAAGCACCAATCACAGGCCCGATTAGAAAGAGGGAAGCTGTGATTTGTCGTCTCCCTCCCATGTAACAATCACAGCCCGTGTTACAACGCATTATGTATGAATGTGTATATGTATATATGTGTATGTGTGTGTTTATGTATGTGTGTATATGTATGTGTATATATATGTTGATATGTGTATATATATATATGTATATATATGTGGATGTGTATATGTATATATATATATATATGTATATATGTATATATATGTATATGTAGATATGTGTATATGTAGATATGTATATATATGTATATATGCATATATATGTTTACATAACCTCTTTAACACACTACTTCTCTGCGAAGCGCGGGTATTTTGCTAGTATATATATATATATATATATATATATATATATATATATATATATATTGTGGCGGGCGTCTGGGGGACGCCTAGAAGGGCCGGGAGAGAGACTAACTATATCTTCCCCGGACCACGAGATCAGCCGCCCTGGCTTGTATGGGGGGCCACGGGAATTGAGCATGGAAGTTTAACCCTATAGTGGCCTGCGGCCCCCACCAGGGACCTCAGTACTTCCGCCAAACCTGGAGGTGCTGGTGGAAAGAATACCGGGGACACCCGGAAGCACTGGGTGCTCATGCGGCACTTCCGCCACACCAGGCAGTGCCGCAGGAAGCTCATCAGAGGGCACCTGGAGCATGTCAAGGTGGACATAAAAGGGGCCACCTCCCACCAGTCGTCAGCCGGAGTCGAGAGGAAGAGGACAAAGCTCAGAGGAGAGGGAGTGGAGGCGGTGAAGGAAGGACTGTGGAGAGGCCCGGAATTAAAGGTGTTTGGTGCAGGGGGCACTGTGTTGTGTAAAGGATTGTACATAGTGTAAATAAAACGTGTGTGTTTTTGGAATTGCTGGCGTCTGCCAGTCTGTGCCAGGGCTGATTCCCCCAGAATATATATATATATATATATATATATATACATATATATGTTTTCAGTGTGTGTGTGTAAAATGGACAGAAGTCATTGATTTGACTACACAGTGGTGAACAGTATCAAGAAACACTAAGTTACCTTCAATTCTTGAAGCTTTTGAAATACACTTGCATGTGGGCCTCATGAATAATTTAAAAAAGATAAATATTTAAGAAGAAAAATGTATTGCATTGAGAATTTTTGCCTTTTTTTTTTAAAGCAATTCACAAACCACAGTAGCAATACACCTAGAATTTGCCCTTAGCGCACAGTACTTGAGAATAATGATCAAACCACAAACATAAAGCAAACAGAAATGACAGTTAGTGTGGTAATGGTGCTTTTATACATGAATTTATAGTATGAAAGAGATTTTGAATTTCAGTATGTTATTAACAAATATGTCATAAGCTTTAAAAGCCTTAAACACACCCACATACAAAAGATATGCAATACCAAGATACTCTATAAATAAAAAGGCACCTTTTCAGTGCAACTACAACCTTGAGCAGAAGGCATGTACAGTATTTGATAAAAATAAAGATAATATTTAAATGTAGTGGTTGATGGACACCACAATGGTGATCCTACTGGCTTTCACCTGAATTGCTATGTCTACACAATTGACACACAGGTTAGAAAGCCTTCCAGTATCATTGATCTTGTGTCAAAATTTACAGTCACGATAGCATTCAAACTTATTGTGCATCATTTTTAACTTTAAATTTAACAAGGTTGCAAGTAATACTGACCTCCTCTGTTTGTTTTTCATTATTGTACCTCTCCTATATTTTCCCCATGTTAATCCCTTGCAATTTCCCTTGCTTTCATTTCAACACTTCAGAGTGGTTAAAAGGATGTTAAGATTAGAAGAAATATTTTTTTTCTGTTTTCTCTCTTGTGTCTTTTGGAGGGTTCCTTGTGAAATATTACCTTTTATTACGCTATTTGTATTCTTGATGACTCTTGAGTCATAGGTTGTGGTGGTTCTTGGTCAGGTTGCTTTCCTGTAAAGAATGTGGTGGTGCAGCTGTCATAGAATATAACAAATGCATTGTTCCTTTATTACGTGCATTCTAATAAATATGATTGCAGTAAAGCGTATCAGAACAGATGCAGGATTTCTTTTTTAGAAATGAGTATGGGTATATGTGAAAGAGATATGTGGCCACAGAGTGATTAAAGGGGGAATTGCCAGGTTGATTTTGGATGAGAGTGATCGACACAGCCTTCCCTTATTACTGTTTTGTGCATCATTTGGGAAGCACCTGCACTCGCAGGGCTATCAGTTGGTCTGAATAGGTTAGGAAAGGAACTGAAAAAAGAAAGTTGAGAAAGAAAGAAAACTGTAGCAGGAAAAATCAAAGAAAAAATGGAGAGAGATGAATCGGGTGAATCGAGCCAGTGCAGGTGGAAGGAGGCAAAGAGGTTGAGGATACTGTGTAGTGGAGTGTAGGCAATGGTGTTCCAGTGATGGTAGGTGTGTAGCATGGGTAATTGTGGGCTGAAGGTGACCTGTGGAGATTGATGGAGGTGTCAGGTAGAGGGAGATGGGCTTGGTGTGTCCTAGCATGTACCTAAGGGGATTTCTGGGATGGGAGTCAGATTAAGGACCGTGTCCGTCAGTGTCTCAGCCTTACTAAGCAAACCTTGAGCAGAGCACTGGGGACAAGATGGATGGGAGTCAATTCTGACTTTTTTTCCGGGTTTTAGATATGAATATATTTATCAGATTAACTTATTTTTTGGTTTTATCTTCCTTATTGCACTATGGGCACTGTTGTTTTATGAATATTTATTGAAGATTTTTCTAAACTGCACCAAACATTTTGGACACCGATTGTTACCATTTGCTTTTTAATATAATGCACTTTTGCACTTTTTGCACTTTAAAACTTGTTGCTGTGGTCAAGCCTACCCTACCCCATCCTCAGTTTTAAACTTCAGAGCATGACAATGATTTGGTATCATATTCATTGTCTTATTTGCATTATACAACTGTCACTAGTCTGTGTGAGACATGCTAGAAAATATCTTTTTGTACTGTATTCAAATTATAATAAACCTAAACCTGTCTTACATAGGCATTTGTATATCATATGGCAACAGAATAGAAAAGTACAAGAGGAGTAAAAACAATGACATAAACTAGTTTTAAATGGTGACACAGTGGTAGGACCTGGAATTTTTTCTTGGCTCAAGTGCTGAAAATGCCATCAGTACCTGAGGTATAAAAAACTGTCCTTAAGTCCAAGCTGTTAGTATTTTTTTCTGATACGTATAAAAAGAATAGTCATACTTTCTAAAATGTGCCATTCTTCTGCCTTTGTGTCTTTGATGCAAAACAATTAATTTGGACACTGCATGTCCAAGAATCAGTAGTTTATTAGTTCTAGTTTTTTTTCTTCAGCTCCATACGTGGCTACGTTTTAGATTTTCTCTTGTGATGCTTTATGGAGCCTTTCTATGGAACTAATAATCTTGCAATATTGGCAAAACAAAAATAGGAACTGAACAAGAAAACATTGAAACAGAAAGCAGAAAAAGGTAAATCTAGAAAGGATCCTAGTTGATAGCTAGGAGTAAAAAAGAAGAGGTGTCCGATACTGCCATATGAGCAATGAAGATGTTTTCATTAAGGGTTTTTTTGATCAAGATTTGGAAAGTGTGTTAATAAAACATACAATCACTTTAAGTACTCTTAAAAGTAGTAAACCTAACCTTAATTTTTTTTACCTAATATTATTTTTTTTTTACCATAAATGTATCTTATTACTTTATTTTATTTATTTCAAAACTGTTTCAACTACCAAGCTCTACCATATCTGGATCTATCACATTCTTGTTTGTCTCCTACCTAGCATCACACTTTATCCAACCAACATATACAAGCAAATATAGCAACACTTTCAATAAAATACTTTTAAAAAGTGTCACTTGTGGTTTTCTCCACTTTAAAACAATTGAGTTCCTAAAAAAGAAAAGCCATTTCTGTCCTTTCTTACAAATTTGTTCTGTGTTGAGAACAAAAGATAACCTATTATCGATGAATGTCCCTAGATATTTGTAGTACTTCACTAAGTCCACTGACTCCCTTTTAATAATTGTTGAGAGGGCAGCACCTAAAACCATATCCAACCATACAGCAATATCTTTTGTCTTAAAGATATTTAGCTATAAAAATGAACACTCACACCATTGAAGAAACTCATCAACAATATATCCATGACTGTCTACTTATTGTGTAGAAGACTCACAATCACGAAGTCACCAGCAAATTTCAGGATATGTCTGCCCTTGTGTGATATCCTGAAGCCATTTGTGCATAAGATAAACAGAACAGGAGACAGAAAGCAGTGTTGATATGATCCTACAATTAAGTTAAGATCATTAGGGAACACGCTGATTGTTACGATTATTATTAACATTAATCTTTGTGTTCTGTTTGTTAAAATGTCCAGAATCTACCCCAGCAAGTTAGGGTCCAAACAGAATCGATCAATCAATTTGTCAACTAAATGAGTGGCTGGATTGTAATAAAAGCTGACAAATCTTTAAACAACACAAATCTTACGTGGATTTTTGGTTCTTCCAAGTGCTCATTCAAAAAGTTTGCTATGGCATCTTCTGTTTTCAAACAGGTATGGGCCCAGATAAGCATGGATGTTGTTTAGTAATGGTCTCTTAATTAACTTCTTAAAGGTTTTTATGCTATGAGAATTTAGGACCATCTGTCTGAAGGCTTCTACTACTTTGCAATGTGTAGCTTTTGCTAATGGAATAATATTTGCCTGTTTTCATAGTCTGGGCACCTGCTGTTTGTGGTTTGTTGAAAGACTAGTTTGACGTCATTTTGAAAGAAGGGCTGGCACCTGTCTCAAGTCTGTTCTTTTGCTGATTAATTCCTGAAGCAAAATTTTGAACCTTAAATAGAATTCATTAAATTTCTGAGTCAATTAATATTTATTTTTAACACCTGTTAATTCTACATTATTATTGAATTTAGTATAAATGTCAGGAATTATTTTCATTCCATTTCACAATTAATTCAGGTTATCAATCCATAGTTCATTCTCAATTCTGTCCTGATACTTCAGCTTTGCCCACTTTATCTTGGATTTTGTCTCCTTCTGTAATTATTTCTGTTCAGTTATTGTTCCATGATAAAATGTCCTGTTTCTTCTGTTTATCATTTCTTTTAAATCTCTGGTAATCTATGGCTCATTGTTAGGATATACTTTGATTGTTTTAAGTGGAATTATGGCATTCTTGTAGAATTTTATATAGGTATTTACATTGTCCATCAGTGCATTAGTATCAGCACAGGAATCTTGAAACATGGTTCAGTCAGTACATTCAAAACAGGCACGCATACACTCAACAGATTCCTCATCCCAGACTTTTATGCGTTTAATATCCGGATTTTCTTTTGTCAAGTTGAACATAGTCATGATTAGATGAACCAACCAGGGAATTCGCTCACAATTCATAAGTGCCTATCATCAATGAACTGCCTCTACATCTTGTTTGTAGTCTGCCTGTGGTCAGTTGAATTGATTGGACATGATTACTAAAGGCACATTTTTGTCTATATAAGGTGACACAGTTGACAGTGTATATCAGAGCAAAAATCAAGCCATTCAGTAGAGAAAATTGTTTCCAGAGCTCTGAGACAGGATTGTGTCTAGACACACATTTGGGGAAGGCTATAAAAAATATCTGCAGGTCAGAAGGTTCACAAGAGCACAATGGCCTCCATAATTCTTAAATGGAAGAAGTTTTGAACATCCATGCTTCTTCCTAGAGCTGGCGACCTGGCCAAACTGAGCAATTGGGAGAGTAGGGCCTGAAGGGCTGAACTCCAGAATACCTGTGTGGAGATGGGAGATACTTCCAGAAGGACAGCCATCACTGCAACACGCCACAGATCTGGGCTTTATGACAAAGTGGCCAGACAGAAGCTTCTTCTCAGTAAAATACACATGGACATAAGCTTTGAGTTTGCTAAAAGGAACCTAAACTACTCTCAGACTTTAAGAAAATAGATTCTCTGGTCTGATGAAAGATTAGAATTATGTCTGGGGAAAAAGAGATTCCACTTATCACCTGCACAATACCATTCCAACAGTAATCCATGGTGATGACAGCATCATGCTGTAGGTTTTTTTTTTCCAGCAACAGTAATTGGGGCCACAGACTGGCCCAAAGGTTCATCTTCCAACAGTACAATGACCCCAAGCACAAAGCAAAGACAACAAAGGAATGGCTTAGGGACATCTCTGGGAATGTCCCTGATGGCTTAGTCAGAGCTCAGACTTGAAACCAATCATACATGTCTGGAGAAATATGAAAATACCTGTCCATCGATGGTCTCCATCCAAATAATCTGTAGAGAAGAATGGCAGAAAATCCTCAAATCATGTGTGTGAGGCTTATTGTGTCATGCTCAAGGAGGCTCCATCAAAGTCTTAATTCAGAATGCTTAAGAATCAGTGCCTCAGGTGCTTCAGTGAAGTACTGAGTAATGGGTCTAAATACCTGTGTAAATGCTATGGTTCAGTTTTTCTATTTTAATGAATTTGCAAAAATTTCTAAAATCCTTTATTTCACGTTGTCATTCTGGGTTATTGAGTGTTGCCTTATGCAGGGAAAAATAAATTTAAATGATTTTAGCATAAGGCTGCAACATAACCAAATGTGAAAAACCTGAACGGGCCTAAATGCTTTCTGATTGCACTGTAATGCTCTTTTCAGAGTTATAGGACATGTTTTTTTAGTTATGGAATCAATGTACTGTAGTAGAGACTGCTGTGTGAAAGAAGTGCAAGACCAGCATTTTATCATTATTTTGTGTCGCTCGACAACCTGTTCCTGCTGATCCTGTTCCCATATCTGGTCCCACACGGTGGTCTTTTCCTCTTAATCTGGTCTCCATCACCTTTTTATGTATTTATTGCTAGTTTCTGGCCATTTGTTGTATTTTGTTTGTGGTATTTGTTCTGTCTGTCTCTTTTGCTGTTTAAGGCATGGTGGTGCAGTGATTAGCACTGCTGACTTACAGCACAGATCCCATTTTTGGTCACAAAAATTAGTCCAACATAGCTGGTGGACACTTCCCTAACCCTCAGGGACACTTAAAATACCATTACACCATTATAATCCACTCAAAACTAGTTCAGTTCTTCCTTTCCCTTTGGCTTCAATGCATTTTCCAGAGCTTCTGAAAAGTTCCCAAATATTTTTGTGAGTTCGCCGAACTCATAGCAAAGCAAACTCTGCAAGGTTTGCTTATCATTAGTGGACTGTGAATTGGAAATCTAAAAGTGTCTGCAGTAATTTCAAATTCTGTTTGTAAGAACTTTGGCCAACTTTTTTCACATATTCTGTATTTGAAAGGGAAAATAATCTGCACAATACAATTAAAGGGATTTTTATATTTGTTGACTAAGATACATATTGATGCCTGTCATTTTAGGTAAGTATTCCTATCTTTGTTCATTGAGGAATACAACATTATTTTTTATATAAAATTCTGAAAATATCCTTCTAAACCTGTAACTTACTCACTTTTGTTTTTATTTGTGAAAATAATTAGTTGATGTGGATTGTTTATATACATTATGTGTCAGTCAGGGTTTGTGTGCATTTTTAGTTTTATTGTTGTTTTGTCATTTTTGATATTTTTATGTAAGTTCAGTTAGGTTTTTTTATGCTTTACCATGTATGTACTTTTCAGTTTAAATGTTTAACACTAGAATCCCTGAAGCCTATGAAAAAAACATGTAATCCCGGCCCACCTTACATTCCTTCTCACCTCTCCATCAGCATCTTTTGTTTTGTAAATGTGTCGATCAGCACAAGCAGCAAGCAGCCTGCTATACCATCCTCCTCCCTACCTACACAGTTCAAGTCGCAGAGAAGATTCTCAGAGCTAGTCTTGTTTATCTGGATGTGAGGTGCCTGGAGTTGTAGAGGGTAAATAATATATTGTTATTTGGAATACATGCATTTCATGTGTGTTCCATGTCTACAACAGTCTGTGTAAATGTAGGATGAAATACGAGGCAGGAATTGTTGAACACATACCTAAAAAAGAAATGTTTTTCATATTTTAGTAAATAATTGACAAAATGTAGACATGAAGTGTATAATGTGTGAAGACTGAAGTCCAAATATCAAATAAACTCTTTCACAAAATTTACAAGTATAACAAAACAAGTGCGCGTTTATTCAAAAATATAACCTTAGAAAAAGAAATCGGGTTAGGGTACGACACTGACATGACCACTTGGTCAATACGAGGTATTGCTGACACGTAATCAAGAGGTCACGGGTTGGATTCTGAGCACATCCGTTTTGAGTAGTGAGCAGCTCTTATTGTTACTATTATAGAATAAAAACATACATTTGATTTGAATCTATAACAGCCAGTGTAAATTTATGGCACTTGAACTCAGATGATGATGAGGGTTCTACATCGGAGAAAGAGAACAGAAACCCTTCCTGCAAGAAATGTCTACTCACACATAAGAACAACGCAGCTGCACCAGGTGTAATGGTGAAAGATGGCACCATTTGGATGCAGCAACAGGTTTGGGTGTTGTCCTGCCAGTCAATCTGCCATACACATGTCCTTCAAAGAAAAGCAGAGCAAACCAAGCTCGCCAAGGTATTGTGCAAAGTTCTGTTTGTAATTATGTTTTGTGATGGTCTTTATATAAAAAAAACATTGTTAATAAGTGGTTAAGCTCTGTTCAGAAAACCTCACATTTTTCGCAGATAGGTCATTGTTCAGATTCCTTATTTAGTTTAGATATCTGGTTTTCAATTTTTTACTTGTTTGTAAAGTATTTTATCTGACACCTTAAATATACTTTAAAGGAATACTCCACCCAAAAATACTTTTTATAGGTCATTTACCCCATGTACTTTGTAGTGGTTGTCAAGGAAAAATAGTTTTCATTCAGAATGGAGAGAAAGTTTATTACATAACAGAAGTCAATAGTGGCCAGTGGTGTACAACAGCAAACACCTGTGAAAAACGTCTGCTATCCAATCACTAGTTTAAAATGTGCTAAACTTTTTCCTTGTAGACCTGCCTATCCCCATCATTCTATATTAAATAGTCTTGTCTTCAATTTTTTTGTTTCATTTTTCACATTGTTCATCATTGAACAGCATGGTCACGATTAACTTATGTCATTTACTTCTTTTTTTTTTTTTTTTTTTTTTTTTAATTTTATTGATTTTATTGTACTGTGGTGGGCTGGGCGCCCTGCCTAGGGTTTGGTTCCTGCCTTTCACCCTGTGTTGGCTGGGATTGGCTCCAGCAGACCCCCGTGACCCTGTAGTTAGGATATAGCGGGTTGGTAATGGCTGGATGGATGGATGGTTTTATTGTTATCATTCCATACAAATAGATCAATTTTTACAAAAAATAGGATTTCTACAAATCTGCATGAAAATGTCCTTCTCTTGCCACCACTACAGAGTAAATAGGGTAAGCAACATTTAAAAATATATATATATATGTATCATATATACATATGTATCATTTTAAGAGTTCTCAAAAAGGTGTAGCTGAAATCTCCAGAGTGGAATTGGTTGTGGTAATAAAAGTCAATCTGTAAAGATATCTCTTTAGTAAAATAATTATTTATAAGCAAGAGTGGAATCCATCACCATTTGCCTAGCTGGACATGTTATTATGAGTATTTTGATAAGAGAAGCATGATCAAAGTTTACCGCGCTGCCAAATTCAGAAGATCTGAACTGATTACTTCATTCATAGTAATTTGCCATTTCAGTTAGAAGAGAAAATGAATCAACAAGGTTGAAATATGATTTGTTAAATAATATGGTTTAAAATAGCAGCGTCAAATCTGTAAATAAATCTATAAAATATAGTTATATATAAATTGACATATAGATTTCTTGGAATTATTTTAGCTTCATGTACTTTCCCAGTACTGATAATACAGTAAACCAGGGTCAGACACTGAAACATTTTAAATAAATTAAAAGTACCTTGTAAAAATGTTAGTAATATGTATGTTACCAGTTGCAGTAATGTTGTTTTATGAGGGGGGGGCAAAAATAACAAGAATTTTTTTTTTCTGGAGGCTGGAGGGGCATTAGTTTTGACGTTTGCCGCTAGGTGCATGTACTAGTCTGCCCTCTGCATCATTTGGCCAAGCAGCATTTTTGGGGAAAGGTCTGTAAGTTCAGTGCAATTTTTTTTTCTTGAGCCTCTGTTACCGTCTTCATCGATTTTGTGATGGCAGACACAGAATAATGTGTTTGCATCAAGTTCTGTTTCCTTTTAGGGAAAACAGCAGCAGAAGATGTCACAATGCTTTGAGTGGCTTTCAAAGAAGAAGCTTTGAGCCAGGCAAGGGTTTTTTGCCTTGAAGTCCTCAAGCAATTGTGTGATTCAGTGCGGAGAAAGTAACCTGAATTATATCAATGAGGCAAGTGGCTTCTGCATCACGACAATGCTCCTGCCCATGCAGCATCGAGTGTGTGGCAGTTTCTCACAAAAAACAGGATGACACCGGTTTCTCCCCATAACGGACCTTGCACCCTGCAATTTTTTCTTATTTCCAAGAATGAAGAGGGACCTTAAAAAGGAAGCGTTTTCAGGATGTAGAGGAGGTCAAGAAGCAAACAATGAAGGCACTGAAGGCTATCACTTTGCAAGAGTTTGAGAACAGTTTTGAACAATGGAAAAAGTGGTGGGACAAGTGTATTGCGCCACAGGGAGAGTATTTTGAGGATGATCACATTTTGGAAGTGTTCAGAGAGATATATAATTTTTTTTTTTTTTAATTATTTTTCGGTCCCCCTCGTATGAGTACTTGTAATAATACCAGTAAAAGATAATAAATAAAATAAATCCAGTTGCATATTTAAAACTGTGTATTGGTTTGGTCCAGCAGGTCTGAGACTGCAGGGAGTATTTTTACATGAAGGACTGGGAGGTGAATGCAAAAATCTAGTCAGCTGGGCCAAAGTCAATATCAAAAGGACAAATGATCAAAGCTTAGTCAAAGGAACATAAAGCTAAAATTCTTTATACAGAGATATCACCCATAGAAAATAACACAGGAAACTTTGATTTTCTTTACCCTCAAAATAGTATGACACAGAACCATTAAATATTATCTGGCTTATTAACAACGTGGTCATTACTTCATAGTAACATTGGTCAAAAATAAACAGGAAGGCTTTGTGTAATAAGGAACATCAGTATTAATAAGGGGTTTTACTAAAATATACATAGAGAGTGTTATTAGTTTTGAGTCCACTGACATCAAAGTCTTGAAATAAAATAATTACAAATTCAAGAAAAATTGAACAAGTTCAGAAAAAAAACTAATGTAGTTGAATAAGTCCTAAAACATATACTGTATGTACATTTAAACTAGATTTTAAAAAACCAAAACTTATTCCAAAGTGCTTATTACTTATTAAATTGCCTTTTGTTTTATTTTTCAGTCCTTAAGGTAGATTTTCAGAAAACACTTGCCTTTTTTGTTTTTATTTTATTTGAAAACAAAATCTAATAACTAAACATTACATAGTCTTGTGAAAACAACAGCTCTTACACTATTATGTTACAAAGATATTCCCAGAGATTCAGCTTGGCTTCTTTGAATATAATAGCGAAGGTGTAAGTATTGCTATCCACAGTTATTTTCAGATGCACTGGATACAAGAGGCCATACTAGATTCATGTGTTTGATAGTTGCAGGTTAATTAATTCCTTTTTCTTTTAATATTTCTATATTGTATTTAGAGAAACTAATCGCTCAGTGACCTTCAGGTTGGTGTGATCTTTTCACTAAATTGTATTGGATTATCTGTTCTTTGTCTTCATGTAAAGAAAGCCACACTGTTAAATGCTCAAGGTTTTCTAGCTTGTGTGCATAAGAGTACAATTTTATCTTTAAATAAGACATTTATGTACTTAAGATATTCTAACACAGCAGTTTTTTTTAAGTGTTTAAATAAATTAAGCTTGAAAGTAAATTCAAAGGATGGGTTATTTATATTTTGGCTAAATTGAAATTAATTATCCAAATTACTTTGTTATCATTAAATTAGCTGTAAGGCAATTTTTCAGATAACAACATTCTTGTTTGCAATCAAGACTCAATCACTTTAAGTACTGAATTCAATTAAAGTTGTTATTTAACAACTAATACTAAAAATAACTATGCAACAACTGACAAATGCAATATATAAATTTATAATAATAACATTTGCTTACCTTTTTTGTAAATACTAGTGTGACATTTTAGTTGAAAAGTTACATAAATGAGATGTTCATCAATAGTTAATTATATGTGTTTTTTTTAACTTTTGTAAATACTGGAAAAAATACTTTATGGTCTTGAAACCCGAAAAAATCAATCATAAAATCAGACCCCGAATTATACGGCTGTTCAAAAATGCGACACTTAATTTTTTTTTTTTTTTTTAACATTCTTCTTGTTTCCTCAAATCTCGCATCAGTTTCTCAGACACATCAAATTTTGTTGCAGCAGCACAGTTACCAATTTCTTTTGCCGCTTCAACGACATTTACTTTAAAACCAGCTTCATATTTTCTTCTGATCGAACAGTCCATCATAAATAAGGGATGCTTTTACGATAAAGATGTATGAGGGTGTGAGATACAAAAAAACCAAAATCAGTGCAAAACGTTACTTCGGAATAGTTTGGGTATTACCGTGTGGTCACATAGGCACCATACATAGAAAAACAAAGCTGTGTGTTCCGTGGTTACTGCTCTCAGGTGGGCATTAGCATATCATAAATCCCTTATAACAATAGCGTGAGTTTTCCGCCCTTCGACTTATACGACCGACATTATGAAATACCAGAAATTATACTGTATCCGCGGGAGAACTTATCCGCGAGTATATACAGTAGTTGTAATCACCAAAGTGACTAAATTTTACTAATCTGAGTTTTCCAAATCAAACAGCAGAGGTCCCTCTGTCTGTCAAGATAGTTCATAAAAATTTTCTAGTATTTGATGCATGCAGTGTTATATTCGTTATAGTGCATGTAGTTGCGCACATTAACTACATTGAGCATATTACAGTTTTTCTTGATCCCTTTGATGCAATTCTCACAACAGTAACATTTTTCTCACCACTCTTAACACAGTTCTCAAAACAGTTAAGACATTTCCCATAACACAGTGTCACCAGAGTGAAAGACACTAAAACAATCCAAACCGTTTTCATGTGTGCAAACATCCGTCAATCATTTCAGCACTGTGACCCATGAATAAAAACCTTTCACCACTGTTTTAAGACTTAGACACCCAAATGTTTTTATACTTTTATCAAAACCTTACTGACTTTGAATAGAGTACTGCAAAAAAATGTAGGCCTAATGTCAAATAAAAAATGTTCAGACACATTAGTGATATGTGAAGGATTCATTTGAAACTTTACACAATATAATTGCTAAAACCAAGAAAAGCAAAATGATACACTTGAAACTATATGCATCAGGAAACAGATAAAGAAAAAATACACAAACTTATAACACAGCACCCACTATTGTACAGTACAGTAAGTTACATTATTATATATATCAATATATGCATAAATAAATCTAAAATTATTATAACATGCATAATATGAAATGTCTTAAGGGGAATCCTGCCTCTTTATTAGGCCACATCATTGTGTCTACATCACATTTGATGTCTTCCCTTCTGAGACACAGAGGGTAAAATCTTTTTGCATGCTGCACCCAGCCTCGACATGCCTTAGCCAGCATCCATTGCCTCAATTGGGTTGAGTAATGGTGAATATGGTGGTAAGACACCATTATCATTTGTTGGTGGGTTTCAAACCATTCCCTCACAACAGCTGGAGTAGTGAAAACTTTCATTGTCCCAAATTACCACATGATGTGCCAAGTTCACTCTCACATTCACCCTTTCATTTGTTGAGCCTATCTAAGAACTGAAGAAGCCGGTCTGTGATGCAGGGCCCACTGGCTGTGTCTTGGTAAATTACCCCATGTTCAACAATAGCAGCATACATTGTTATCGTTGCCCCAGTACTGCCCTGGCACATCAACTGTGGCCCTCTGACCTAAGATGTTCCTACCATGTCACCTTACTTTATTCAGGTCAAATTCTGCTGCCTCATCCACATACACAAAATTATGATCTGTCTTATTGACTGTAAAATCTCTGTAAAATCCAAAAAGAGTGTTCGCATTAGAAACATTTGAAATAGTTTAGCTTAGAAAAAGAGAAAATACCTTTATAACCTTCCCTGTAACATACAGTGTGTAAGCTATTTCACTATTGCTGTCAAATGGAACCTTGTATGGCTGTTTTGTAGAGAATATCATTTCTTTTTAGGATCCTGTCTAAGGTGGAGAGACTCACAGAGGCAATTTTTCCATTAGCTTGCTGGACCTCTATTGGCCTAATGGTATTTTTTCTCTCACTATGTCCACAACTGTCATTTGCTTCTCATGTGTCAGAAGTGGCCCTCTCCCACCAGAATGAGGCAGTAGTACTATTCTGACCATACAATCAATTACTAGATTAGTACCAATTGTTATACAAAGGTCACATATTCTATTATTTATAGTAAGCTGCAGAAATGTGATGTTGCATACGATACAGAAATTCTGTAAATGTGGGATCAGATACCTGTTCTCATTCCTGAATGATCAGTATTATAGAAGCCACTGTAGACCATGTCTCCTGAGGTGCATCTTTTCAACCAGCTTCAGGCATAACTTAGGCCATGGTTGATAACATGGTCCACAACTGTTGCCCCTTATTTCGTTAGATAGATAGATAGATAGATAGATACTTTATTAAATCCCGATGGAAATTCACATTCTTCAGCAGCAGCATACTGATACAATAAATAATATTAAATTAAAGAATGATAATAATACAGGTGAAAAAAACAGACAATAACTATGTATAATGTTAATTATTAACGTTTACCCCCCCCTGGTGGAATTAAAGAGTCGCATAGTTTGGGGGAGGAACGATCTCCTCAATCTGTCTGTGGAGCAGGACAGTGACAGGCAGTCTGTCGCTGAAGCTGCTCTTCTGTCTGGAGATGACATTATTTAGTGGATGCAGTGGATTCTCCTAATTGATAGGAGCCTGCAGAGCGCCCTTCGCTCTGCCACAGATGTTAAACAGTCCAGCTCCATGCCAACAATAGAGCCTCGCCTTCCTCACCAGTTTGTCCAGGCGTGAGGCGACTTTCCTCTTAATGCTGCCTCCCCCAGCACACCACAGCGTAGAAGAGGGCGCTCGCCACAACTGTTTGATAGAACATCTGCAGCATCTTATTGCAGATGTTGAAGGAAGCCAGCCTTCTAAGGAAGATATAAACTGGCTTTGTCCTTTCTTGCACAGCGCATCAGTATTGGCAGTCCAGTCTAATTTATCATCCAGCTGCACTCCCAGATATTTATAGGTCTGCACCATCTGCACACAGTCACCTTTGATGATCACTGGGTCTATGAGGGGTCTGGGCCTCCTAAAAATCCACCACCAGCTCCTTGGTTTTGCTGGTGTTCAGGTGTAGTTGGTTTGAGTCGGACCATTTAACAAAGTCATTGATTAGGTCCCTATACTCCTCCTCCAGCCCATTCCTGATACAGCCCACGATAGCAGTGTCATCAGCGAACTTTTGCACATGGCAGGACTCCGAGTTGTATTGGAAGTCCGATGTATATAGGCTGAACAGGACCGGAGAAAGTACAGTCCCTTGTGGCGCTCCTGATGTTGCTGACCACAATGTCAGACGTGCAGTTCCCAAGACGCACATACTGAGGTCTGTCTTTAAGATAGTCCAACGATCCATGCCACTAGGTATGAATCTAATCCATCTCTGTCAGCTTGTCCCTAAGGAGCAGAGGTTGGATTGTGTTGAAGGCGCTAGAGAAGTCTAGAAACATAATTCTATACAGCACCACTGCCTCTGTCCAAGTGAGAGAGGGATCGGTGTAGCATATAGATGATGGCATCTTCCGCTCCCACCTTCTCCTGATATGCAAACTGCAGAGGGTCAAGGGCATGTTGAACCTGTGGCCTAAGGTGGTGAAGCAGCAGCCTCTCCATGGTCTTCATCACATGTGATGTCAGAGCAACAGGCCGAAAGTCATTCAGCTCACTAGGACGTGATACCTTTGGGACTGGGGTGATACAAAGATGTTTTCCAAAGCCTCGGGACTTTCCCCTGTTCCAGGCTCAGGTTGAAGATGCGCTTGCTAGAGGACCCCCCCAGCTCCGATGCACAGACCTTCAGCAGTCGTGGCGATACTCCATCTGGACCCGCTGCTTTGCTGGCACGAAGTCTCCTCAGCTCTCTGCTCACTTGCGCTGTTGTTATTATGGGTGGGGATGTTTTTCCTATGCTGGTATCAGCAGAAGGATGTGTGGAGGGTGCAGTACTCCGAGGTGAGAGTGAGAGTGGGTTAGGGTGGTCAAACCTGTTAAAAAAGTTGTTCATTTGGTTTGCTCTCTTCACGTCTCTCTCAATGGTGGTACCCCGCTTCGAGCTGCAGCCAGTGATGATCTTCATCCCATCCCACACTTCCTTCATGCTGTTATTCTGCAACTTCTGCTCCAGCTTTCTCCTGTACTGCTCCTTCGCCGCCCTGAGTTGGACTCGGAGTTCCTTCTGCACACGCTTGAGCTCATGCTGATCACCGTCTTTAAAAGCCCTTTTCTTCTGATTCAAAAGGCCCTTGATGTCACTTGTAATCCATGGCTTGTTGTTAGCATAGCAGCGTACTGTTCTTACTGGAACTACAATGTCCATACAGAAGTTGATGTAGTCAGTAGTGCAGTCAACAACTTCCTCAATGTTCTCATTATGAGATCCCTGCAGGATATCCCAGTCTGTGGTTCCAAAAAGTTCTCTCAGAGTATTCTCAGCCTCCGGGGTCCACTTCCTGAATGATCGTGTGGTTACAGGTAGGACTCTAACTTTTGGTTTATAGTGAAGCTGAAGCTGAACCAGGTTATGATCTCCTTTCCCAAGCGCAGGCAGCAGGGTGGCGCTGTATGCGTCTTTAACGTTTGCATACAGTAAATCAATAGTCTTATTTCCCCGGGTGTTACAGTCCACATACTGGGAGAATGCAGGCAATGTTTTGTCCAGCGTCACATGGTTAAAGTCTCCAGCGATTAGCACAAGTGCCTCGGGGTGCTGCGTTTGTAACTTAGCAACAGCGGAATGGATGATGTCACTCGCTGACTCCACGTCTGCCCGAGGAGGAATGTATACAATAACAACATGACATGTCCAAACTCTCTGGGCAAATAGTAGGGACGTAAACTTACGGCCAACAGTTCGATATCCCTGCAGCAAGTGGAGATTTTGACGTTAACATGTCCAGAGTGACACCACCGTGTATTAACATAGAGAGCGAGTCCTCCTCCTTTGTGCTTACCACAGGTACTTGCATCTCTGTCCGCTCTAACTGTGCTAAACCCGGGTAGCTCCACGTTGGCATCTGGGATGGTGTTATTTAGCCACGTTTCGCAGAAACACAACAAACTGCATTCTCTGTAGGTCCTTACATTTTTCACCAGCGCAGCCAGTTCGTCGATCTTATTTGAGATTGAGTTCACATTCCCCAGAATCACAGAAGGCACCGAAGGCTTGAAACGCCACTTTCTCGCAAGCCGCTTCTTTTTAGCTTAGTGCCGGCTCTGCTGCCACGATACCGCCTTCTTACCTCGTCGGGTAAATAGGGAACCACACCGGCACTGGCATTTGTTCTCAGCGCCCGAAGTTGAGTACTTGAATAGGCGAGTCTCGGCGTGTTAAAATCCATGCCCACGTTGTAAAAGTAAGTGTGACCAGGGAAGGAATCCACATAAAATAAAGTGGTAGAAGTGATCAATAAATAAAAATAGAAAAATAAAAGTAGAAAAGTACACATACATATACAGTCATACACGGAGCTGCTGAAAAGGCTGCCACTCACGGCGGCGCCTATGGAACCTTACTCACTCCTCTCTTTCTGCCCCTGCCTCTTACTTGTTCTCTATGTGTTCCTCTCCCTTGCCATACCATGCATCCAGACACAATGTCTTCTCACAAAGCCTGGTTCTTATACCTGCATGACACCTTCTTCCTGCTCCATTTTCACCACTGTTCACTGGGTAAAACATAAGCATCACATATGCTTGTGTGTAATTACTGTAATTACTGCAGTGCCATGACATGCACCTATAATAGAAGATTGAGAGAATGGGTTTTTATTTGTTTCAGCTAAACTTCTTCTGAGAACATGTGTTTCTGTTTGCTTTCAGTTGAAGGGCAGTTTACTACTAACACAAGACAGTGTGTTATTGGCCGTACTCTTTCATACATACTCATCAGGAGTTGTCTCCCCTAAACTTTCTCATATACTTCCTTTATATTATAAACGTAAAGTTGAATTAATCGGACTCTGCAGCTGTATGAATAAAAAAGTACCACTTCCAGTTAGCACAAATAGCTCAAAAGTTAATAGAAATCTACCTTTTACACGTAATACTTGTATGCAAAATTTGGTTGACCTAGCTGAAAGCATACTTAGGGTATTGTGTTTACATACAAACTGTGGAATATGGCCGGCTGTTCATCCCAGCCAATACCCCCAAGCCGCCAGGTGGAGCCCTGCCTGCAACATAGAGGTGCCCCAAGTTCCAGCAGGGCATCATGGACAATGGAGTTTTTCATCATAGCCCTGCTGGATACCATGGGAACCTCCAGGGGACGCTGCAGGAAGGCCCAGAGACTTTTGTTTCACCTATAACCCGGAAGTGCGTATTAGTTACGGCGACAGAGCGAATGACTCACTTCCGGGTTGAAGAAAAGGAGTTTTTATCTGACTATAAAAGGACTATGAGAAATCCCAGACGTCGAGCTGAGCTGGGTGGAAGGGTGGCAACGCGTCTGGAGTGGACGATTGATTAGTAATTGATTATTGTTTATTTATATGAGTATTGTGGAGTGTAGGGTGCTTTGTGCACTGTTTATTGATAAAATAAAGTCATATTGGACTTTTATCTGGTGTCTGGCGTCTCGAACAAGGGTTCATGAGAGCGATAGCGCCCTCTATCTGTTACAAAACACACACACATCCACACACACATGGACATAATTCCAAAAATGGTATTTTCGGGAGGTCTAAAACATCATCAAAGTCTCAAAATCAAATTTTTGGATAATTACAATACTTTCCATATGAGAAAGTAAAATCAGACTCAGGGAGGTCTAAAATGTTGAGATTCATCATATGAGAAAGTCAACAGTTGAAAGTGATTTGATTGAAAACACTAATACAATGCTGGACAGTATTAAGGTGAGTGAAAGATCTTTAGTCCCACTGACAAAAGTGCAAACTGTTTTAATGAGTTGTCAGAGTCAGATGAGAAATGCATCAACACAATGACAAAACGTCTTTAGAAGTAAAGTATGTGTAGAAACAATAGCAGTGTATACAACCACAATGAGAAATGCTAATGTGGGTGGGGAAATGCATTACTGATTTAAGAACTGCATTAAGAGTAAAGAGAATGATGTTCATGATGTGAGAATTGCATTAAAGCAATCGAGAAAAACTGTACTATTGCTGTAGTTATTTTTTTCCTTTTTACCAATATAAGTTATCAGCTTTATGTTTTTTTCATTTACATGTGGAAATTTACATGAGAAAAAATATTTCTATCAAACAAAAACAGTGACCTTGTACAATTCAAAGATACATAAAGGTATATGAAGTTGTGTTGCAGACATACTTCACCTTTCGAACAAGTCTAACTTCTCACTTGAGAAAACACATAAAACATTAATAAAATAGGCCCAAAGAAGAAAATTAAGCTATGGATTCAAAGAACTGCAAACCACGTCTCTGATAACGTAAAACCTTAATTGACCAATAGTAACCAATTAAAATCTTTTGTCATACATTATTTTCAAACTGTCATTGGAATTCGTTAGAATACACTTCTCCTGAAAGTCATGCTCCAATAAGATTTTTTGGGAGGGGAGGGGGGTTCTGGATCCATTAAATCTCAAAAAAAAAAAAAAAGAAAAGAACAATCTGTTTACAGTTATAAAATAAACTGGTCTAAATCTGCTCTCCTCTCCATCAAACCACACACACCAAGGTGTATTTCTCTTCTTCATCCCTCTGGTTTGTTCCTTTACATATCCTGGAATTGATAACTATCCCCAGTTACTGAGCACCTTGACATTAAGGATTTGATGATAATCTAAAGGTTTTAAGGAGTTTCTTTCATCCTGGTCATCCCTCCCTTTATTGTTTCTTTCTAGATTAGCAATCATTAAAATGAATGTGGTTCCAGGCTTTAATTATATAAGTGCAATGTTTCCCCTTTCCCCTCCAAACAAATACTGGACTGATGTTAGATCTTTAATATCCTGCCTTTAATTTCTAACAGATCTGAGGACGGTTTACCATACCTGGAGTTAAATCACAGGGCACTTGTAGTTTGCCTGATTTGGACTTGGCAACATCTTCCAGACAATCCTCCGCTTTTGCTTCGTTTTGAATCTAATGTAGTTGTTCCTTGTTCTCTCTCTGTTAATCCTTTCTCTACTATTACATTAAAGTAAGCTTTAAAATTTGGCCCCATTATTTTATACACTTTGAGGTCAGAAGCTTCTAAGCCCATGCCTGATTTGGCACTCACAGACCCATATGTTCCACATTTTAGCTCTGCATATTGGTGGTATTCTGTACCATTGGTGGTCTACTGTTGTGCCATCTGCTTCGCCAGTGGTTGTTTGGTTTCCCCGTTGTATAATTCATGGCAATCCTCTTGGCACTCAATTGCGTAAACTATATTACTCTCTCTGTGCTGGGGTGTGATGACCCGGTCCTTGGGGTGGACCAATTTTTTGCCGTAGCGTGTTTTGGGGTTTGAAAGCCACCGAGACCTGGGGCCTCATGTATAAACGGTGCGTACGCACAGAAATCTTGCATACGAACGTTTCCACGCTCAAATCACGATGTATAAAACCTAAACTTGGCGTAAAGCCATGCACATTTCTACAGTACCTCATACCCTGGCGTACGCAATTTCTCCGTTCGGTTTTGCAGACTGGCGGCACCCAGCATCAAAGCAGTGCTACTGTTCCTGTGTGGTTACCCTTTCTTTCTTAGACCCACAATCCTGACTCGGCTTTATAAATACACTGAAATTAACTGCATATTGTTTATTAGTGTAATGCATCTGATTGTAATTAACCTGTAGAAATATAATGGTCCAGGGAATAGCCATAGTATTCCAAATACCATAACTGCTTTAGCGTTGTTACTCTCACATCTTCTTCTTTCAGCTGCTCCCGTTAAGGGTTGCCACAGCGGATCATCTTTTTCCATATTCCTCTCACTGCACCACTCGGAGTATTTATATCACTGTATCTGAGTGGGAAATCACAGCAGCAGCTGATCGGAAAGAGAATTATCGGTATACAGTTTGAAGTACACGCTGCCTCAGCCACGGCAAAACGCATCAAAGCCTTTCATGTACGGACCTCGTGTTTCAGAAACAGTTTCATCCCAAGAACTATAAACGCACTCAATCAAGTGCTCCTTGTAAAACTGTCTGTACTTACTGTATAAGTACAATTACCCCACTGTAAACTTGCACTACAGTTATAATATTGCACAACCTGCACCACTTTATAAAGCGCGTATGATGACGATATCATTTCTAAGATGAAATGCAGCAAAATATGTTGCTTATAGTATACAGATAAAACTTTAACTTCATTTAAATAATCTGTATTGTTAATAATTAAACATGTGAGGACACGGTGCCGCAGCGCTAGCTAGTTCACGGATAGCTCCTGCCTTGCGCTGTATTATTGCTGGTGCTGACGCGACACTGGAAGGATAGACGGATAGAATAATTAAACACGTACTACGAAGATATTTCAATGTTCCTTGAAAGTTTTGAAGAATCGGCGTTCTAAGCTTTCAGATGTCTTAACGTCTATTACAGAACTGATTGTGTGGCGATTGGGTATTTGGAGAAAGAAAAGTAAGGACAGGAATTGGAGGTTAGTACGTTTGAAAGAGACAGTACTTCTGTAATAAATTATTTCATCGAAGGTCGCGCATGGCGCAGCAAGCCTCTTGCGTGAGATATGAACAATCACTGCGCCACCGTGTTCCCATGTTTAATAACATGTTTTCATTCCTATCCTCATGAAAAAGATATCACGTATACATCTCAGTATTTTAATTATTCAGAGAGCTGTAATATCACGAATGTAATGGATTCTGTGTCCTGTTGGAGAAAGAGAAAGAACGGAAGCACGTAGTGATTCACACAAATAGAGCACATAGAAGATCAAACACAGAACAAAGCATTTAACGTGCTACTTTAGTTACGATGGGATTTGAGAAAATAGTAAATAAACGATTTTAAGATGAAGTTTATGATGTTCTACTTTAATGACAAAATAAACTACATGATTAAAGTGGAAACTTCGAGATTAAAGTTGACATTTCGTGCTTCTTTCCCACTGTGTGACTATTTTTTTTTCTCTGTACCCTAATAAGCTTTCATATGACACTCAGACGGTCCGCTACGAGTCAACTTTTCACGCCGACGTTGATATGTGACAACTTCTTTTTTATTTTGGGCACTGTGCGACTTTGTGAACTTGAGCTTTTGAGTTTCTCCAACACTATGTCACTCGATCAACTTTCTTTTGTTGATTATACCACTGTTTAAACCAACCAATAGTACATTTTTCCTTTGCCTCCACTTGGTATTCGCTGAAATTCTTATATTTTCCCCCGTGCTTTTCCCATTGTCTTTTCACAGAAGGCTATTTTTATCGATTTGCATATTCAAAGAGGCGTAATTCTGGGAGGAGTTGGGGCGGGACAGAAGGCGCGTGCACGTGCGTTACTTTACACGCTGATCGGGATTTATGTAGTGGAAGAATGTGAAAGTTTGTGTACGCACAGATTTCTGCATTCTGGATTTTTCTGTGCGTATGCACATTCCCGTTTTTTTGCTTACGCCATGTTATAGTGTGAGTTCTACGCACACTATAGGACCAAGATGTTTTGAAAAAATGCTTCTCAGCTGTTCCGATACTCCTGACACATAAGGGATTAATTACTTTTTCAGAGCAATTAATATTTCCAGCAACAGCAAGCTTAGGTTTTCATAGAATTGATAAACAAGTGTTCTGTTTTTCAAGCAGCCTTTTCAGATACTTTTCCGTTTTGTTGGACTGATTTCTGAAACACATTCACGTTGAAACTGAAAATCCTGAGCTGTAATATGGCAGTCTCCTACAAAATCAATAAGTACCACATTGTATTGAGATACCTATACTTCATCATTGTTTCTATCACTTATTGAGAAATCACCAGGGTGAATGAAGTTTGACAATGTAGAAGGTGGTCATAGAGTAGAAGGAGATAGGGGTGGAATAGGATAGGAGAGAGAGAGAAGAAAAACCCATATGGCAATTACCATCTTTGCATACAAAGACCAATGGCAGTATCTCCTAGGCTGTATATACTGTCAGTTCTTTAGAAATATGTTAACTGAGAACATTGATAAAAGAGGGAGAGAGGAGCCATGGAGGATTAGCAAGGATGTCAGGATATGTCCTTTTGATTGAGATGTAACCAAACTTCTTCCAAATGGTAAGTCTAACGGTTTAAGAAAGCAAGCAACTTAAAAATTTCCTTGGATATTTTTTAAGATATGTTAAGAACTCAGAGATGTCATGATATCAAGGGCTGGCACAGTGTTCTTTGTTCTGGTGATTTTACTAATGTTGTGCACCAGCAAATATACAATACATATATTTTTTAGGTTTGAATGTGTATATTACCTGTAAAAGAATACAAAAGAAAACTGAACAAATTTGGGGCTCGAATGGAGAATGCATTTAATACTGAGAAGGAAATCTAAGTCACAATCGTAAAGTTGCCAGCACTGCCAAGTGCATAGACTTTATAATGAGCAAATCACAAAACACAATTCTAGATAGATTGCTCCAGATTTTGTCCTTTTAAGGACAACATTTTAATGCCAAAATTTAGAGTAGTTAATTGTGCTTATCTTAGTCGCATTGATTTGAAAAAAACTGAAGTGTATTAAACTGAACTGAACTGAACTAAAAACAGTTTTTTTAGAATTTTATGTTTTTAAAATTCAAGAAAATGTGTATCGGTTGTTTTAACTACTGTCATGCAATGGTAAATGAAATTAAACAAAGTTTCCTCTATTTGTGAATTCATGTATTTTGTCACTTATATAAATACTGTTATAAAAGAAAATAGGTTAAAAGGTAAAATGTAAAAAATGTAAGGCAGCAAAAGGTTAATATTTTTGATATTTTGCTAATTTGCAGTATCTAAGTATGTTGTGTTAATAAATTGCAGTATCTAAGTATGTTGTGTTAATAATGTTGTTTCCCATCTTTTTAACATGTTATCTTACAGCACAACTTGTGTTTTTTTTCAAGGATGACACCATAAAAATGACTATTGAGG